>NW_026112052.1:50000-95000 GCF_024679095.1 Eriocheir sinensis | reverse complement strand
GAGGAAGGAAAGGAGGAAGAGCAGGAAGAAGAGTAAGAGGAAGAAGAGGAGGAAATAGAGGAAGAAGAGGAGGAGGAGGAAGAACAGGAAGAGGAGGAAGATGAAGAAGAAGAGGAAGAAGGAAGGGAAGAGGAAGAAGAGGAAGAGGCAGAAGAAAAGGAAGAGGAAGAAAAAGAGGCGAGAAGCTAGCGAGAAAAGGAAAAGGAGGAAGAGGAGGAAGAAGAGGAAGAGGAAGAATAAAAGGAGAAAGAAGAGGAAGAGGAGGAAGAAGAAAAGGAGAAAGAAGAGGAGGAGGAAAAGAAGGAAGAAGAGGAAGAAGAAGAAGAAAAGAAGGAAGAATAGGAAGAGGAGGAAGAAGAAGAAAAGAAGGAAGAATAGGAGGAAGAGGGAGAAAAGGATTTTATTTCTTGAGAGTTTCTTTTCACTCATTATTCACTATTGCTTTACACCATTGATTAGGTTCCAGTACTTAGTGTTCACGAGCGTTATTGTTGTTCAGAAAAATCAATACGATGCTGGCTATACGAGGGCGAAAAATCTCAAGGGGTCGGAACGTATAGGGTTAAGAAACTCCACTCGGCGGGCATTGGAGCCAATCTGATCGCGTGGATGAGATTGGCCTACCAGCATAAAACAACGAGTACTACTCAACGGACAGCCTTCCGATTGGCTTCCAGTCACTAGTGGAGTGCCTCAAGGGTCAGTGAGGGAACACATTTTCTTTATCATGTAAATATATATATATATATATATATATATATATATATATATATATATATATATATATATATATATATATATATATATATATATATATATATATATATATATATATATATATATATATATATATATATATATATATATATATATATATATATATATATATATATATATATATATATATATATATATATATATATATATATATATATATATATATATATATATATATATATATATATATATATATATATATATATATATATATATATATATATATATATATATATATATATATATATATATATATATATATATATATATATATATATATATATATATATATATATATATATATATATATATATATATATATATATATATATATACAGAAGGGGCATGGAGTCTCGCGGTTTGAAGCCACTAAACTGTCAGTCGGCCATATTGTTCAAGCCGGAGAGGAGTGGCCAAACGGATGTACCTCCATGAGCGGCCGGCCAGACCACGCAGACTGGCAGTACATGCTTGCCGATTACAGTTTTCTAACTTGTATTTGTAAAGGAGACCGCACATCTTGGTGATGAACTGTCCTCACCGCGTTTCTTTGTTATCATGAATACATTACCGCGCTTCTTGGATATCATGTACAGTACTTTCTTACCTGTTACAGTATATTTACACTAATAAATTACGAAATTATTTTAATTTCATCCGCCTGCATGTTAAAGTGCTGGAAAACAGTAAGAAGACAAAATAAAAACATTACGGTACTCCATGGATGCGGTGCTCTAAGGGCAAGCGCCCTCCATGTTAGGCGCGCTACACCCTCGTATTCGTACCTCACGGCTTGAACAATATGGCGGCCGATTTGACAGTACACCCTCGTATTCGTACCTCACGACTTGAACAATATGGCGGCCGATTTGACAGTACACCCTCGTATTCGTACCTCACGGCTTGAGCAATATGGCGGCCGATTTGACAGTACACCCTCGTATTCGTACCTCACGGCTTGAGCAATATGGCGGCCGATTTGACAGTACACCCTCGTATTCGTACCTCACGGCTTGAACAATATGGCGGCCGATTTGACAGTACACCCTCGTATTCGTACCTCACGGCTTGAGCAATATGGCGGCCGATTTGACAGTACACCCTCGTATTCGTACCTCACGGCTTGAACAATATGGCGGCCGATTTGACAGCTGAGGCCACGAAAACTGCCTTCACTCACCAGTACAGCGTGCTCGGGGCTGTGGGCCTCTACATATATATATATATATATATATATATATATATATATATATATATATATATATATATATATATATATATATATATATATATATATATATATATATATATATATATATATATATATATATATATATATATATATATATATATATATATATATATATATATATATATATATATATATATATATATATATATATATATATATATATATATATATATATATATATATATATATATCAGTGACCTCGAATCAGGACTGAAATCCACAATATCGAAATTTGTTGATGACACCAAGGTGAGTGGAAAGGCCCTTATAAAGACCGACTGCGAAATCATTCAGAAAGACCTCAATTAAATTATCGAATGGTTGGAAAAATGGCAAATGTCCTCTAATGTTGACAAATGCAAAATCATGAACATTGGGTCCAGAAATAATAACTGCAATGCACATTGGCTCCAGAAATAATAACTGCAAATACATCTTGAATGGGAAACCTCTGCAGGCGATGCAGGAGGAAAAGGATCTTGGAGTCACTATCAGGAATGACCTGAAACACGTGAATCACTGTAAAAAGAAAGCATATAACAAAGCCAACACTATGCTCGGAATCATAGCGAGAAAGTTCGAGTACAAGGCGCCAGACGTGATGCTATCCTTGTATAATTCCATGGTAAGACCGCACCCTGAGTATGCAGTACAGTTATGGTCTCCTAATTACAGAAAGGACATTGTTTTACTGGAAAGGATTCAACGACGCGCCACGAAGATTATTAGAACCTTAAGGGCCTAACCGTACGAGGAACGACTCAAACGACTCAATCTCTTTACACTGGAGAAAAGACGTCTACGAGAGAATATGATTCAAGTCTTCAAGTACCTGAAAAAGTTCAATAGCGTCGACTACTCCAATTCTCTGAACTGCAAACCAAATCAAGAACTATAAATAACGGTTTACCCATTCAGTCGAGTCGATGAAATAGACATTTAAAGGAGTTTCTTTTCAATCCGGGTCATCCCCCACTGGAAATATCTTCCCTAATAATAAGTAAACTCCAATACCGTCAATTCCTTCAAATATAGAATCGACCGTCATTTCGCTGCGTCGGGAGCAAACTGAATATCGTGGTGCTTTCATCTGCTCTTCAATATCGAGGTGCTTTTATCTGCTCCTCAATATCGAAGTGCTTTCATCTGCTCCTCAATATCGAGGTGCTTTCATCTGCTCCTCAATAACGAGGTGCTTTCAATTGCTCATCAGTATCGAGGTGCTTTCATCTGCTCCTCTATATCGAAGTGCTTTCACCTGCTCCTCAATATCGAGGTGCTTTCATCTGCTCCTCAATATCGAGGTGCTCTCATCTGCTTCTCAATAACGAGGTGCTTTCATCTGCTCCTCAATATCGAAGTGCTTTCATCCGCTCCTCAATAACGAGGTGTTTTCATCTGCTCCTCAATATCGAGTGGCTTTCATCTGCTCCTCAATATTGAGGTGCTTTCATCTGCTCCTCAATATCGAGGTGCTTTCATCTGCTCCTCAGTATCGAGGTGCTTTCATCTGCTTCTCAATATCGAGGTGCTTTCATCTGCTCCTCAATAACGAGGTGCTTTCATCTGCTTCTCAATATCGATGTGCTTTCATCTGCTCCTCAATATCGATGTGCTTTCATATGCTCCTCAATATCGAGGTGCTTTCATCTGCTCCTCAATATCGAGGTGCTTTCATCTGCTTCTCAATATCGAGGTGCTTTCATCTGCTCCTCAATATCGAGGTGCTTTCATCTGCTCCTCAATAACGAGGTGCTTTTATCTGCTTCTCAATAACGAGGTGCTTTCATCTGCTCCTCAATATCAAGGTGCTTTCATCTGCTCCTCTATAAAAAGATGCTTTCATCTGCTCCTCAATATCGAGGTGCTTTCATTTGCTCCTCAATATCAAGGTGCTTTCATCTGCTCATCAATATCGATGTGCTTTCACCAGCTCCTCAATATCGAGGTGCTTTCATCTGCTTCTCCATTTCAAGGTGCTTTCATCTGCTCCTCAATATCGATGTGCTTTCACCTGCTCCTCAATATCGAGGTGCTTTCATCTGCTTCTCAATATCAAGCTGCTTTCATCTGCTCCTCAATACCGATGTGCTTTCGTCTGCTCGTCAATATCGATGTGCTTTCATGTGCTCCTCAATATCAGGGTGCTTTCATCTGCTCCTCAATAACAAGGTGCTTTCACTTGCTCCTCAATATCAAGGTGCTTTCATCTGCTCCTCAATATCAAGGTGCTTTCATCTGCTCCTCAATATCAAGGTGCTTTCACTTGCTCCTCAATATCGATGTGCTTTCATATGCTCATTAATATCGAGGTGCTTTCATCTGCTCCTCAATATCTAGGTGCTTTCATCTGCTCCTCAATATCGAGGTGCTTTCATCTGCTCCTCAATATCTAGGTGCTTTCATCTGCTCCTCAATATCGAGGTGCTTTCATCTGCTCCTCAATATCTAGGTGCTTTCATCTGCTCCTCAATAACTAGGTGCTTTCATCTGCTCCTCAATATCGAGGTGCTTTCATCTGCTCCTCAATATCGAGGTGCTTTCATCTGCTCCTCAATATCGAGGTGCTTTCATCTGCTCCTCAATATCGAGGTGCTTTCATGAGCTCCTCTATATCAAGGTGCTTTCATCTGCTCCTCAGTATCAAGGTGCTTTCATCTGCTCCTCAATATCGAGGTGCTTTCATCTGCTCCTCAATATCGAGGTGCTTTCATCTGCTCCTCAATATCGAGGTGCTTTCATCTGCTCCTCTATATCAAGGTGCTTTCATCTGCTCCTCAGTATCAAGGTGCTTTCATCTGCTCCTCAATATCGAGGTGCTTCCTCAATATCAAGGTGCTTTCATCTGCTCCTCAGTATCAAGGTGCTTTCATCTGCTCCTCAATATCGAGGTGCTTCCTCAATATCAAGGTGCTTTCATCTGCTCCTCAGTATCAAGGTGCTTTCATCTGCTCCTCAATATCGAGGTGCTTCCTCAATATCAAGGTGCTTTCATCTGCTCCTCAGTATCAAGGTGCTTTCATCTGCTCCTCAGTATCAAGGTGCTTTCATCTGCTCCTCAATATCGAGGTGCTTCCTCAATATCAAGGTGCTTTCATCTGCTCCTCAGTATCAAGGTGCTTTCATCTGCTCCTCAATATCGAGGTGCTTCCTCAATATCAAGGTGCTTTCACCCGCTCCCCAATATCAGTGTGGTTTCATCTGCTCCTCAATATCGATGAACTTTCGTCTGCTCCTCAATATCGACGTGCTTTCATCTGCTCCTCAATATCAAGGTGCTATCATGTGCTACTCAATATCAAGGTGCTTTCATGTGCTACTCAATATCGATGTGCTTTCATCCGCTCCTCAATACCGAGGTGCTATCATGTGCTCCTCAACATCAAGGTTCTTTCATCTGCTCCTCAATATCGAGGTGCTTTCATCTGCTCCTCTATATCAAGGTGCTTTCATCTGCTCCTCAATATCAAGGTGCTTTCATCTGCTCCTCAATAACAAGGTGTTTTCATCTGCTCCTCTATATCATGGTGCTTTCATCTGCTCCTCAATATCAATGTGCGTTCATATGCTCCTCAATATAGAGGTGCTTTCATCTGGTCCCTAATATAAAGGTGCTTTCATCTGCTCCTTAATATCAAGGTGCTTTCATCTGCTCCCTAATATCAAGGTGCTTTCATCTGCTCCCTAATATAAAGGTGCTTTCATCTGCTCCTTAATATCAAGGTGCTTTCATCTGCTCCCTAATATAAAGGTGCTTTCATCTGCTCCTTAATATAAAGGTGCTTTCATCTGCTCCTTAATATCAAGGTGCTTTCATCTTCTCCTCAATATCTAGGTTCTTTCACCTGGTCCCCAATTTCGATGTGTTTTCACCTGCTCCTCAGTATCGATGTGCTTTCATCTGCTCATTAATATCGAGGTGTTATCATCTGCTCCCCAATATCGATGTGCTTTCATCTGCTCATCAATATCGAGGTGATATCATCTGATCCTCAATAACGAGGTCCTTTCATCTGCTCCTCAATATTGAGCTATTTTCATCTGCTCCTCAATATCAAGGTGCTTTCATCTGCACATCAATATCAAGGTGGTTTCATCTGCTCCTCAATATCTATGTTCTTTCATCTGCTCCTCGGTATCGAAATGCTTTCTTCTGAACTCAATATTAAGTTGCTTTCATCTGCTCCTGAATATCGAGGTGCTTTCATCTGCTCCTCAATATCAAGGTGCTTTCATCTGCTCCTCAATATAATTGCTTTCATCTGCTCCTCAATATCAAGGTGCTTTCATCTGCTCCTCTATATCAAGGTGCTTTCATCTGCTCCTCAATATAATTGCTTTCATCTGCTCCTCAATATCTAGGAGCTTTCATCTGCTCCTCAATATCGAATTGCTTTCAAATGCTCCTCAATATCGATGTGCTTTCACCTGCTCCTCAATATCGATGTGCTTTCAAATGCTCCTCAATATCGAGGTGCTTTCATCTGCTCCTTAATATGAAGGTGCTTTCATCTGCTCCTCAATATCTTGGTTCTTTCAACTGCTCCCCAATCTCGATGTGCTTTCACCTGCTCCTGAATATCGAGGTGCTTCTATCTGCTCCTCAATATCGATGTGCTTTCATCTGCTCATTAATATCGAGGTGCTATCATCTGCTCCTCAAAAACGATATGCTTTCATCTGCTCATCAATATCGAGGTGCTATCATCCGCTCCTCAATAACGAGGTGCTTTCATCTGCTCCTCAATAATGACTGTTTTATCTGCTCCTCAATATCAAGGTGCTTTCATCTGCTCCTCAATATCAAGGTGCTTTCATCTGCTCCTCATTATCAAGGTGCTTTCATCTGCTCCTCAGTATCTAGGTGCTTTCTACTACTCCTCAATATCAAGTTGCTTTTATCTGCTCCTCAGTATCAATGTGCTATCATCTGCTCCTCAATATCGATGTGCTTTCACCTGCTCCTCAATATCGAGGTGCTTTAATCTGCTCCTCAATATCGATATGCTTTCATCTGCTCATCAATATCGAGGTGCTATCATCTGCTCCCCAATACCGATGTCCTTTCATCTGCTCATCAATATCGAGGTGCTATCATCTGCTCCTCAATATCAATGTGCTTTTATCTTCTCCTCAATATAATGTGCTATCATCTGCTCCTCAATAATGAGTTGGTTTCATCTGCTCCTCAATACCGAGGTGCTATCATCTGTTCCTCAGTACCGATGTGCTTTCATCTGCTCCTCAATATCGATGTGCATTCACCTGCTCCTCAATATCGAGGTGCTTTAATCTGGTCCTCAATATCGATGTGCTTTCATCTGATCCTCAATATTGATGTGCTTTCATCTGCTCATCAATATCGAGGCGCTATCATCTGCTCCCCAATACCGATGTGCTTTCATCTGCTCATCAATATCGAGGTGCTATCATCTGCTCCTCAATATCAAGGTGCTTTCATCTGCTCCCCAATACCGATGTGCTTTCATCTGCTCATCAATATCGAGGTGCTATCATCTGCTCCTCAATATCAAGGTGCTATCATCTGCTCCCCAATACCGATGTGCTTTCATCTGCTCATCAATATCGAGGTGCTATCATCTGCTCCTCAATATCGATGTGCTTTCATCTGCTCCTCAATATCGAGGTGCTTTCATCTGCTCCTCAATATCGAGGTGCTTTCATCTGCTCCTCAATATCGGTGTGCTTTCATCTGCTCCACAATATCGAAGTGCTTTCATCTGCTCCTCAATATCGGTGTGCTTTCATCTGCACCTCAATATCGAAGTGCTTTCATCAGCTCTTAAATATTGAGGTGGTTTCATCTGCTCCTCAAAATCGAGGTGCTATCATCGGCTCCTCAATATCGATGTGCTTTCATCTGCTCCTCAATATCGAGTTGGTATCATATGCTCGTCAATATCGAGGTGCTTTCATCTGCTCCTCAATATCGAAGTGCTTTCATCTGCTCCTCATTAACGATGTGCTTTCATCTGTTTCTCAATATCGAGGTGCTTTCATCTGCTCCTCAATAGCAAGGTGCTTTCATCTGCTCCTCAATATCTATGTGCTTTCATCTGCTCCTCAATATCGAGTTGGTATCATGTGCTCCTCAATATCGAGGTGCTTTCATCTGCTCCTCAATATCGAAGTGCTTTCATCTGCTCCTCATTAACGATGTGCTTTCATCTGTTTCTCAATATCGAGGTGCTTTCATATGCTACTCAATATCAAGGTGCTTTCATCTGCTCCTCAGTATGGAGGAGCTTTCACCTGCTCTTCAATATCAAGGTGCTTTCATCTGCTCCTCAATATCGAGGTGCTTTCATCTGCTCCTCAATATCGAGGTGCTTTCATCTGCTCCTCAATATCGAGGTGCTTTCATCTGCTCCTCAATATCGAGGTGCTTTCATCTGCTCCTCAATATCGAGGTGCTTTCATCTGCTCCTCAATATCGATGTGCTTTCATCTGCTCCTCAATATCGATGTGTTTTCATCTGCTCCTCAATATCGATGTGCTATCATCTGCTGATCAAAATCGAGGTGCTATCATCTGCTCCTCAATATCGATATGCTTTCATCTGCTCATCAATATCGATGTGTTTTCATCTGCTCCTCAATATCGAGTGGCTTTCATCTGCTCCTCAATATCAAGGTGCTTTCATCTGCTCCTCAATATCAAGGTGCTTTCTTCTGCTCCTCAATATCGATGTGCTTTCATCTGCTCCTCAATATCGAGGTGCTTTCATCTGCTCCTCAATATCGATGTGCTTTCATCTGCTCCTCAATATCGAGGTGCTTTCATCTGCTCCTCAATATCGAGGTGCTTTCATCTGCTCCTCAATATCCTTGTGCTTTCATCTGCTCATCAATATCGAGGTGCTTTCATCTGCTCTTCAATATCGAGGTTATTTCATCTGCTCCTCAATATCAAGGTGCTTTCATCTGCTCATCAATATCGAGGTGCTATCATCTGCTCCTCAATATCGATGTGCTTTCATCTGCTCCTCAATATCAAGGTGCTTTCATCTGCTCATCAATATCGAGGTGCTTTCATCTGCTCCTCAATATCGATGTGCTTTCATCTGCTCCTCAATATGAAGCTGCTTTCATCTGGTCATCAATATCGAGGTGCTTTCATCTGCTCCTCAATATCGATGTGCTTTCATCTGTTCCTCAATATCGAGGTGCTTTCATCTGCTCATCAATATCGAAGTGCTTTCATCTGCTCCTCAATATCGATGTTCTTTCATCTGCTCTTCAATATCGAGGTGCTTTCATCTGCTCCTCAATATCAAGGTGCTTTCATCTGCTCATCAATATCGAGGTGCTTTCATCTGCTCCTCAATATCGATGTGCTTTCATCTGCTCCTCAATATCGATGTGCTTTCATCTGCTCTTCAATATCGAGGTGCTATCATCTGCTCCTCAATATCGATGTGCTTTCATCTGCTCCTCAATATGAAGCTGCTTTCATCTGGTCATCAATATCGAGGTGCTATCATCTGCTCCTCAATATCGATGTGCTTTCATCTGTTCCTCAATATCGAGGTGCTTTCATCTGCTCCTCAATATCAAGCTGCTTTCATCTGCTCATCAATATGGAGGTGGTATCATCTGCTCCTCAATATCGAGGTGCTATCATGTGCTCCTGAATATCAAACTGCTTTCATCTGCTCCTCAATATCGAGGTGCTTTCATCTGCTCCTCAATATCAAGGTGCTTTCATCTGCTCCTCAATATCGAGGTGCTTTCATCTGCTCCTCAATATCGAGGTGCTTTCATCTGCTCCTCAATATCGAGGTGCTTTCATCTGCTCCTCAATATCGAGGTGCTTTCATCTGCTCCTCAATATCGAGGTGCTTTCATCTGCTCCTCAATATCGATGTGCTTTCATCTGCTCCTCAATATCGAGGTGCTTTCATCTGCTCCTCAATATCGATGTGCTTTCATCTGCTTCTCAATATCCAGGTGCTTTCACCTCCGCCTCAATATCGAGGTGCTTTCATCTGCTCCTCAATATCGAGGTGCTTTCATCTGACTCTCAATATCGAGGTGCTTTCATCTGCTCCTCAATATCGAGGTGCTTTCATCTGCTCCTCAATATCGAGGTGCTTTCATCTGCTCCTCAATATCGAGGTGCTTTCATCTGCTCCTCAATATCGATGTGCTTTCATCTGCTCCTCAATATCGATGTGCTTTCATCTGCTCAATATCGAGGTGCTTTCATCTGCTCCTCAATATCGATATGCTTTCATCTGCTCCTCAATATCGAGGTGCTTTCATCTGCTCCTCAATATCGAGGTGCTTTCATCTGCTCCTCAATATCGAGGTGCTTTCATCTGCTCCTCAATATCGATGTGCTTTCATCTGCTCCTCAATATCGAGGTGCTTTCATCTGCTCCTCAATATCGAGGTGCTTTCATCTGCTCCTCAATATCGAGGTGCTTTCATCTGCTCCTCAATATCGATGTGCTTTCATCTGCTCCTCAATATCGATGTGCTTTCATCTGCTCCTCAATATCGAGGTGCTTTCATCTGCTCCTCAATATCGATATGCTTTCATCTGCTCCTCAATATCGAGGTGCTTTCATCTGCTCATCAATATCAAGATGCTTTCATCTGCTCCTCAATATCGAGGTGCTTTCATCTGCTCCTCAATATCAAGATGCTTTCATCTGCTCCTCAATATCGAGGTGCTTTCATCTGCTCCTCAATATCAAGATGCTTTCATCTGCTCCTCAATATCGAGTTGCTTTCATCTGCTCCTCAATATCGAGGTGCTTTCATCTGCTCCTCAATATCGAGGTGCTTTCATCTGCTCCTCAATATCGAGGTGCTTTCATCTGCTCTCAATATCGAGGTGCTTTAATCTGCTTCCCAATATCGAGGTGCTTTCATCTGCTCCTCAATATCCATGTGCTTTCATCTGCTCCTCAATATCAAGGTGCTTTCATCTGCTCCTCAATATCGAGGTGCTTTCATCTGCTCCTCAATATCGAGGTGCTTTCATCTGCTCCTCAATATCGAGGTGCTTTCATCTGCTCCTCAATATCGAGGTGCTTTCATCTGCTCCTCAATATCGAGGTGCTTTCATCTGCTCCTCAATATCGAGGTGCTTTCATCTGCTCCTCAATATCGATGTGCTTTCATCTGCTCCTCAATATCGAGGTGCTTTCATCTGCTCCTCAATATCGAGATGCTATCATGTGCTCGTCAATATCGAGGTGTTTTTATCTGCTCCTCAATGTCGAGGTGCTTTCATCTGCTCCCCAATATCGAGGTCCTTACATTTGCTACTCAATATGGAAATTATTTCATCTGCTCCTCAATACCGATGTGCTTTCATCTGCTCCTCAATATCGAGGTGCTTTCATCTGCTTCTCAATATCAAGATGCTTTCATCTGCTCCTCAATATCGATATGCTTTCATCTGCTCCTCAATATCGAGGTGCTTTCATCTGCTCCTCAATATCAAGGTGATTTCATCTGCTCCTCAATATCGAGGTGCTTTCATCTGCAACTCAATATCGATGTGCTTTCATCTGCTCCTCAATATCGATGTGCTTTCATCTGCTCACTAATATCGAGGTGCTATCATCTGCTCCTCAATATCGAGTGCTTTCATCTGCTCCTCAATATCGAGGTGCTTTCATCTGCTCCTCAATATCGAGGTGCTTTCATCTGCTCCTCAATATCGAGGTGCTTTCATCTTCTCCTCAATATCGATGTGCTTTCATCTCCTTAATATCGAGGTGCTTTCATCTGCTCCTCAATATCGAGGTGCTTTCATCTGCTCCTCAATATCGAGATGCTTTCATCTGCTCCTCAATATCGATGTGCTTTCATCTGCTCCTCAATATCGAGGTGCTTTCATCTGCTCCTCAATATCGAGGTGCTTTCATCTGCTCCTCAATATCGAGGTGCTTTCATCTGCTCCTCAATATCGAGGTGCTTTCATCTGCTCCTCAATATCGAGGTGCTTTCATCTGCTCCTCAATATCGATGTGCTTTCATCTGCTCCTCAATATCGAGGTGCTTTCATCTGCTCCTCAATATCGAGGTGCTTTCATCTGCTCCTCAATATCGAGGTGCTTTCATCTGCTCCTCAATATCGAGGTGCTTTCATCTGCTCCTCAATATCGAGGTGCTTTCATCTGCTCCTCAATATCGAGGTGCTTTCATCTGCTCCTCAATATCGAGGTGCTTTCATCTGCTCCTCAATATCGAGGTGCTTTCATCTGCTCCTCAATATCAAGGTGCTTTCATCTGCTCCTCAATATCAAGGTGCTTTCATCTGCTCCTCAATATCGAAGTGCTTTCATCTGCTCCTCAATATCGAGGTGCTTTCATCTGCTCCTCAATATCGAGGTGCTTTCATCTGCTCCTCAATATCGATGTGCTTTCATCTGCTCCTCAATATCGAGGTGCTTTCATCTGCTCCTCAATATCGAGGTGCTTTCATCTGCTCCTCAATATCGAGGTGCTTTCATCTGCTCCTCAATATCGAGGTGTTTTCATCTGCTCCTCAATATCGAGGTGCTTTCATCTGCTCCTCAATATCGAGGTGCTTTCATCTGCTCCTCAATATCGAGGTGCTTTCATCTGCTCCTCAATATCAAGGTGCTTTCATCTGCTCCTCAATATCGAGGTGCTTTCATCTGCTCCTCAATATCGATGTGCTTTCATCTGCTCCTCAATATCGAGGTGCTTTCATCTGCTCCTCAATATCGAGGTGCTTTCATCTGCTCCTCAATATCGAGGTGCTTTCATCTGCTCCTCAATATCGAGGTGCTTTCATCTGCTCCTCAATATCGAGGTGCTTTCATCTGCTTCTCAATATCGATGTGCTTTCTTCTGCTCCTCAATATCGATGTGCTTTCATCTGCTCCTCAATATCGAGGTGCTTTCATCTGCTCCTCAATATCGAGGTGCTTTCATCTGCTCCTCAATATCGAGGTGCTTTCATCTGCTCCTCAATATCGAGGTGCTTTCATCTGCTCCTCAATATCGAGGTGCTTTCATCTGCTCCTCAATATCGAGGTGCTTTCATCTGCTCCACAATATCCAGGTGCTTTCATCTGCTCCAAAATATCGATGCTTTCACCTGCTCCCCAATATCGAGGTGCTTTCATCTGCTCCTCAATATCAATGTGCTTTCATCTGCTCCTCAATATCGAGGTGATTTCATCTGCTCCTCAATATCGAGGTGCTTTCATCTGCTCCTCAATATCGATGTGCTTTCATCTTATGCTCACTATCGAGGTGCTTTCATCTGCTCCTCAATATCGAGGTGCTTTCATCTGCTCCTCAATATCGAGGTGCTTTCATCTGCTCCTCAATATCGAGGTGCTTTCATCTGCTCCTCAATATCGAGGTGCTTTCATCTGCTCCTCAATATCGATGTGCTTTCATCTGCTCCTCAATATCGAGGTGCTTTCATCTGCTCCTCAATATCGAGGTGCTTTCATCTGCTCCTCAATATCGAGGTGCTTTCATCTGCTCCTCAATATCGATGTGCTTTCATCTGCTCCTCAATATCGAGGTGCTTTCATCTGCTCCTCAATATCGAGGTGCTTTCATCTGCTCCTCAATATCGAGGTGCTTTCATCTGCTCCTCAATATCAAGATGCTTTCATCTGCTCCTCAATATCGATGTGCTTTCATCTGCTCCTCAATATCGAGGTGCTTTCATCTGCTCCTCAATATCGAGGTGCTTTCATCTGCTCCTCAATATCGAGGTGCTTTCATCTGCTCCTCAATATCAAGGTGCTTTCATCTGCTCCTCAATATCGAGGTGCTTTCATCTGCTCCTCAATATCAAGGTGCTTTCATTTGCTCCTCAATATCGATGTGCTTTCATCTTCTCAATATCGATGTGCTTTCATCTGCTCCTCAATATCGAAGTGCTTTCATCTGCTCCTCAATATCGAGGTGCTTTCATCTGCTCCTCAATATCGAGGTGCTTTCATCTGCTCCTCAATATCGAGGTGCTTTCATCTGCTCCTCAATATCGAGGTGCTTTCATCTGCTCCTCAATATCGAGGTGCTTTCATCTGCTCCTCAATATCAAGGTGCTTTCATCTGCTCCTCAATATCGAGGTGCTTTCATCTGCTCCTCAATATCGAGGTGCTTTCATCTGCTCCTCAATATCGATGTGCTTTCATCTGCTCCTCAATATCGAGGTGCTTTCATCTGCTCCTCAATATCGAGGTGCTTTCATCTGCTCTTCAATATCGAGGTGCTTTCATCTGCTCCTCAATATCGAGGTGCTTTCATCTGCTCCTCAATATCGAGGTGCTTTCATCTGCTCCTCAATATCGAGGTGCTTTCATCTGCTCCTCAATATCGAGTTGCTTTCATCTGCTCCTCAGTATCGAGGTGCTTTCATCTGCTCCTCAATACGATGCTTTCATCTGCCTCAATATCGAGGTGCTTTCATCTGCTCCTCAATATCGAGGTGAATTCATCTGCTCCTCAATATCGAGGTGCTTTCATCTGCTCCTCAATATCGAGGTGCTTTCATCTGCTCCTCAATATCGAGGTGCTTTCATCTGCTCCTCAATATCGAGGTGCTTTCATCTGCTCCTCAATATCGAGGTGCTTTCATCTGCTCCTCAATATCGAGGTGCTTTCATCTGCCTCAATATCGAGGTGCTTTCATCTGCTCCTCAATATCGAGGTGCTTTCATCTGCTCCTCAATATCGAGGTGCTTTCATCTGCTCCTCAATATCGAGGTGCTTTCATCTGCTCCTCAATATCGAGGTGCTTTCATCTGCTCCTCAATATCGAGGTGCTTTCAGCTGATCCTCAATATCTTGGTGCTTTCATCTGCTCCTCAATATCGAGGTGCTTTCATCTGCTCCTCAATATCGAGGTGCTTTCATCTGCTCCTCAATATCGATGTGCTTTCATCTGCTCCTCAATATCGATGTGCTTTCATCTGCTCCTCAATATCGAGGTGCTTTCATCTGCTCCTCAATAACGAGGTGCTTTCATCTGCTCATCATTATCAAGGTGCTTTCATCTGCTCCTCAATATCGATGTGCTTTCATCTGCTCCTCAATATCGAGGTGCTTTCATCTGCTCCTCAATATCGAGGTGCTTTCATCTGCTCCTCAATATCGAGGTGCTTTCATCTGCTCCTCAATATCGAGATGCTTTCATCTGCTCCTCAATATCGAGGTGCTTTCATCTGCTCCTCAATATCGAGGTGCTTTCATCTGCTCCTCAATATCGAGGTTTCATCTGCTCCTCAATATCGAGGTGCTTTCATCTGCTCCTCAATATCGAGGTGCTTTCATCTGCTCCTCAATATCGAGGTGCTTTCATCTGCTCCTCAATATCGAGGTGCTTTCATCTGCTCCTCAATATCGAGGTGCTTTCATCTGCTCCTCAATATCGAGGTGCTTTCAATATCGAGGTGCTTTCATCTGCTCCTCAATATCGAGGTGCTTTCATCTGCTCCTCAATATCGAGGTGCTTTCATCTGCTCCTCAATATCGAGGTGCTTTCATCTGCTCCTCAATATCGATGTGCTTTCATCTGCTCCTCAATATCGAGGTGCTTTCATCTGCTCCTCAATATCGAGGTGCTATCATCTGCTCCTCAATATCGAGGTGCTTTCATCTGCTCCTCAATATCGAGGTGCTTTCATCTGCTCCTCAATATCGATGTGCTTTCATCTGCTCCTCAATATCGAGGTGCTTTCATCTGCTCCTCAATATCGAGGTGCTTTCATCTGCTCCTCAATATCGAGGTGCTTTCATCTGCTCCTCAATATCGATGTGCTTTCATCTGCTCCTCAATATCGAGGTGCTTTCATCTGCTCCTCAATATCAAGGTGCTTTCATCTGCTCCTCAATATCAAGGTGCTTTCATCTGCTCCTCAATACCAAGGTGCTTTCATCTGTTCCTCAATATCGATGTGCTTTCATCTGCTCCTCAATATCGAGGTGCTTTCATCTGCTCCTCAATATCGAGGTGCTTTCATCTGCTCCTCAATATCGAGGTGCTTTCATCTGCTCCTCAATATCGAGGTGCTTTCATCTGCTCCTCAATATCGAGGTGCTTTCATCTGCTCCTCAATATCGAGGTGCTTTCATCTGCTCCTCAATATCGAGGTGCTTTCATCTGCTCCTCAATATCGATGTGCTTTCATCTGCTCCTCAATATCAAGGTGCTTTCATCTGCTCCTCAATATCGAGGTGCTTTCATCTGCTCCTCAATATCAAGGTGCTTTCATCTGCTCCTCAATATCGAGGTGCTTTCATCTGCTCCTCAATATAGAGGTGCTTTCATCTGCTCCTCAATATCGAGGTGCTTTCATCTGCTCCTCAATATCGATGTGCTTTCATCTGCTCTTCAATATCGATGTGCTTTCATCTGCTCCTCAATATCGAGGTGCTTTCATCTGCTCCTCAATATCGATGTGCTTTCATCTGCTCCTCAATATCGAGGTGCTTTCATCTGCTCCTCAATATCGAGGTGCTTTCATCTGCTCCTCAATATCGATGTGCTTTCATCTGCTCCTCAATATCGAGGTGCTTTCATCTGCTCCTCAATATCAAGCTGCTTTCATCTGCTCCTCAATATCGAGGTGCTTTCATCTGCTCCTCAATATCGAGGTGCTTTCATCTGCTCCTCAATATCAAGGTGCTTTCATCTGCTCCTCAATATCGAGGTGCTTTCATCTGCTCCTCAATATCGAGGTGCTTTCATCTGCTCCTCAATATCGAGGTGCTTTCATCTGCTCCTCAATATCGAGGTGCTTTCATCTGCTCCTCAATATCAAGGTGCTTTCATCTGCTCCTCAATATCGAGGTGCTTTCATCTGCTCCTCAATATCGAGGTGCTTTCATCTGCTCCTCAATATCGAGGTGCTTTCATCTGCTCCTCAATATCGAGGTGCTTTCATCTGCTCATCAATATCGAGGTGCTTTCATCTGCTCCTCAATATCGAGGTGCTTTCATCTGCTCCTCAATATCAAGGTGCTTTCATCTGCTCCTCAATATCGAGGTGCTTTCATCTGCTCCTCAATATCGAGGTGCTTTCATCTGCTCCTCAATATCGAGGTGCTTTCATCTGCTCCTCAATATCGATGTGCTTTCATCTGTTCCTCAATATCGAGGTGCTTTCATCTGCTCCTCAATATCGAGGTGCTTTCATCTGCTCCTCAATATCGATGTGCTTTCATCTGCTCCTCAATATCGAGGTGCTTTCATCTGCTCCTCAATATCGAGGTGCTTTCATCTGCTCCTCAATATCGAGGTGCTTTCATCTGCTCCTCAATATCGATGTGCTTTCATCTGTTCCTCAATATCGAGGTGCTTTCATCTGTTCCTCAATATCGATGTGCTTTCATCTGTTCCTCAATATCGATGTGCTTTCATCTGCTCCTCAATATCGAGGTGCTTTCATCTGCTCCTCAATATCGATGTGCTTTCATCTGTTCCTCAATATCGAGGTGCTTTCATCTGCTCCTCAATATGGAGGTGCTTTCATCTGCTCCTCAATATCGAGGTGCTTTCATCTGCTCCTCAATATCGAGGTGCTTTCATCTGCTCATCAATATCGAGATGCTTTCATCTGCTCATCAATATCGAGGTGCTTTCATCTGCTCCTCAATATCGAGGTGCTTTCATCTGCTCCTCAATATCGAGGTGCTTTCATCTGCTCCTCAATATCGAGGTGCTTTCATCTGCGGCTCAATATCGAGGTGCTTTCATCTGCTCCTCAATATCGATGTGCTTTCATCTGCTCCTCAATATCGATGTGTTTTAATCTGCTCCTCAATATCGAGGTGCTTTCACCTGCTTTCCAGTATCGATATGCTTTCACCTGCTCCTTAATATCGAGGTGCTTTCATCTACTCATCAATTTCGAGGTGCTATCATCTGCTCCCCAATATCGATTTGCTTTCATCTGCTCATCAATATCTAGGTGATATTATCTGCTCCTCAATATCGAGGTGCTTTCATCTGCTAATCAATATGGAGCTGTTTACATCTGCTCCTCAATACCAAGGTGCTTTCATCTGCTCCTCAATATCAAGGTGCTTTCATCTGCTCCTCAATATTGTTGTGCTTTCATCTGCTCATCAATATCGAGATCCTTTCATCTGCTCATCAATATTAAGGTGCTTTCATCTGCTCCTCAATATCAAGGTGCTTTCATCTGCTCCTCAATATTAAGGTGCTTTCATCTGCTCCTCAATATCAAGGTGCTTTCATCTGCTCCTCAATAAAAAGGTGCTTTCATCTGCTCCTCAATATCGATGTGCTTTCATCTGCTCCTCAATATCGAGGTACTTTTATCTGCTCTTAAATATCGAGGTGCTATCATCTGCTCCTCAATATCGATGTTCTTTCATCTGCTCCTCAATATCGAGGTGGTATCATGTGCTCCTCAATATCGAGAGGCTTTCATCTGTTCCTCAATATCGAGTTGCTTTCATCTGCTCATTAATATCGAGGTGCTATCATCTGCTCCTCAATATCGAGGTGCTTTCATCTGCTCCTCAATATCGAGGATCTATCATGTGCTCCTCAATATCAAGGTGCTTTCATCTGCTCTTCATTATCGATTTGCTTTCATGTGCTCCTCAATATCGAGGTGCTTTCATCTTCTCCTCAATATCAAGGTGCTTTCATCTGCTCCTCAATATCAAGGTGCTTTCCTCTGCTCATCAATATCGAGGAGCTATCATCTGCTCCTCAATATCGAGGTGCTTTCATCTGCTCCTCAATATCGAGGTGCTATCATATGCTCCTCGATATCGATGTGCTTTCATCTGCTGCTCAATATCGAGGTGCTTTCATATGTTCGTCAATATCGAGGTGCTTTCATATGCTCCTTAATATCAAGGTGCTTTTATCTGATCCTCAATATCAAGGTGCTTTCATATGCTCTTCAATATCGAAGTGCTTTCATCTGCTCCTCTATATCAAGGTGCTTTCATCTGCTCCTCAATATCAAGGTTCTTTCATCTGCTCCTCCATATCGATGTGCTTTCACCTGCTCCTTAATATCGAGGTGCTTTCATCTGCTCCTCAATATCAAGGTGCTTTCATCTGCTACTCAATATCAAGGTGCTTTCACCCGCTCCCCAATATCGATGTGCTTTTATCTGCTCTTCAATATCGATGTGCTTTCATCTGCTCCTCAATATCGATGTGCTTTCATCTGCTCCTCAATATCAAGGTGCTTTCATCTGCTCCTCAATATCAAGGTGCTTTCACCCGCTCCCCAATATCGATGTGCTTTCATCTGCTCCTCAATATCAAGGTGCTTTCATTTGCTCCTCAATATCGATGTGCTTTCACCTGCTCCCCAATATCGATGTGCTTTCACCTGCTCCTCAATATCGAGGTGCTTTCATCTGTTCCTCAACATCGAGGTGATTTCATCTGCTCCTCAATATCGAGGTGCTTTTATCTGCTCCTCAATATCAATGTGCTTTCAACTGCTCCTCAATATCGATGTGCTTTCATCTGCTCCTCAATATTGATGTGTTTTCATCTGCTCCTCAATATCGATGTGCTTTCAAATGCTCCTCAGTATCAATGTGCTTTCACCTGCTCCCGAAAATTGAGGTGGTATCATCTGCTCCTCAATATCGAGGTGCTTTCATCTGCTCCTCAATATCGATGTGCTTTCATCTGCTCCTCAATATCGATGTGCTTTCATCTGCTCATCAATATCGAGGTGCTTTCATCTGCTCCTTTATATCGAGGTGCTATCATCTGCTCCTCAATATCGTGGTGCTTTCATCTGCTAATCAATAGGGAGCTGTTTACATCTGCCCCTCAATATCAAGTTGCTTTCATCTGCTCTTCAATATCAAGGTGCTTTCATCTGCTCCTCAATATCAAGGTGCTTTCATCTGCTCCTCAATATCAAGGTGCTTACATCTGCTCCTCAATATCGATGTGCTTTCATATGCTTTTCAGTATCGAGGTGCTTTCATCTGCTCCTCAATATCAAGGTGTTTTCATCTGCTCCTCAATATCAAGGTGCTTTCATCTGCTCCTCAATATCGATGTGCTTTCATCTGCTCCTCAATATCGAGGTGCTTTCATCTGCTCCTCAATATCAAGGTGTTTTCATCTGCTCCTCAATATGAAGGTGCTTTATTCTGCTCCTCAATATCAAGGTGCTTTATTCTGCTCCTCAATATCGATGTGCTTTCATCTGCTCCTCAATATCGAGGTTCTTTCATCTGCTCCTCAATATAGAGGTGCTTTCATCTGCTCCTCAATATCCTTGTGCTTTCATCTGGTCATCAATATCAAGGAGCTTTCATCTGCTCATCAATATCGAGGTACTTTCATCTGCTCCTCAATATCAAGGTGCTTTCATATGCTCATCAATATCGAGGTGCTATCATTTGCTCTTCAATATCGATGTTCTTTCATCTGCTCTTCAATATCGGGGTGCTATCATTTGCTCCTCACTATCGATGTGTTTTCATTTGCTCCTCAATATGAAGCTGCTTTCATCTGGTCATCAATATCGAGGTGCTATCATCTGCTTCTCAATATCGATGTGCTTTCATCTGTTCCTCAATATCGAGGTGCTTTCATCTGCTCCTCAATATCAAGCTGCTTTCATCTGCTCATCAATATGGAGGTGGTATCATGTGCTCTTCAATATCGAGGTGCTATCATGTGCTCCTTAATATCAAACTGCTTTCATCTGTTCCTCAATATCGAGGTGCTTTCATCTGCTCCTCAATATGGAGGTGCTTTCATCTGCTCCTCAATATCGAGGTGCTTTCATCTCCTCCTCAATATCAAGGCGCTATCATGTGCTCGACAATAACGAGATGCTTTCATCTGCTCATCAATATCGAGGTGCTTTCATCTGCTCATCAATATCGAGGTGCTTTCATCTGCTCATCAATATCGAGGTGCTTTCATCTGCTCCTCAATATCGAGGTGCTTTCATCTGCTCCTCAATATCGAGGTGCTTTTATCTGCTGCTCAATATCGAGGTGCTTTCATCTGCTCCTCAATATCGATGTGCTTTCATCTGCTCCTCAATATCGATGTGCTTTAATCTGCTCCTCAATATCGAGGTGCTTTCACCTGCTTTCCAGTATCGATATGCTTTAACTTGCTCCTTAATATCGAGGTGCTTTCATCTACTCATCAATTTCGAGGTGCTATCATCGGCTCCCCAATATCGATTTGCTTTCATCTGCTCATCAATATCTAGGTGATATTATCTGCTCCTCAATATCGAGGTGCTTTCATCTGCTAATCAATATGGAGCTGTTTACATCTGCTCCTCAATACCAAGGTGCTTTCATCTGCTCCTCAATATCAAGGTGCTTTCATCTGCTCCTCAATATTGTTGTGCTTTCATCTGCTCATCAATATCGAGATGCTTTCATCTGCTCCTCAATATTAAGGTGCTTTCATCTGCTCCTCAATATCAAGGTGCTTTCATCTGCTCCTCAATATTAAGGTGCTTTCATCTGCTCCTCAATATCAAGGTGCTTTCATCTGCTCCTCAATAAAAAGGTGCTTTCATCTGCTCCTCAATATCGATGTGCTTTCATCTGCTCCTCAATATCGAGGTACTTTCATCTGCTCTTAAATATCGAGGTGCTATCATCTGCTCCTCAATATCGATGTTCTTTCATTTGCTCCTCAATATCGAGGTGGTATCATGTGCTCCTCAATATCGAGAGGCTTTCATCTGTTCCTCAATATCGAGTTGCTTTCATCTGCTCCTCAATATCGAGGTGGTATCATGTGCTCCTCAATATCAAGGTGCTTTCATCTCCTACTCAAAATCGAGTTGCTTTCATCTGCTCCTCAATATCGAGGTTCTATCATGTGCTCGTCAATATCGAGGTGCTTTCATCTTCTCCTCAATATCGATGTGCTTTCATATGTTCCTCAATATGGAGGTGCTTTCATCTGCTCCTCAATATCGATGTGCTTTCATCTGCTCCTCAATATCGATGTGCTTTCATCTGCTCCTCAATATCGAGGTGCTTTCATCTGCTCCTCAATATCAAGATGCTTTCATCTGCTCCTCAATATCGATGTGCTTTCATCTGCTCCTCAATATAGAGGTGCATTCATCTGCTCCTCATTATCGGTGTGCTTTAATCTGTTTCTCAATATCGAGGTGCTTTCATCTGCTCCTCAAGATCGAGGTGCTTTCATCAGCTCCTCAATATCAAGGTGCTTTCATCTGCTCCTCAATATCGATGTGCTTTCATCTGCTCCTCAATATCGAAGTGCCAATCTACTACAGGAGATTGGCAGGGCTAGTAGAAGTAAAAATGTCTGCGTAATGAGGGACTTTAATTATAGGAATATAGACTGGGAAGACCTAGTGGGTGACCTGGAAGCAGAGGATTTTCTTGAAGCAATACTAGACAACTTCCTTAAGCAGGTAGTTTCTTAGCCTACCAGAGGGGATAACATATTAAACTTAGTCCTAACGAATAATGGAAACTTTCTACATGAGCTGGAGGTGGGCTGAGAGCTAGGAAATAGTGACCACAGAACGGTTCGTTTTAGCTTAGACTGGGCGGTAACCCGCGAACCAAACCCAGTGTTAGTGCCAGATTTTAGAAGAGCAAATTACGAGGGGCTTCGAAGACATCTTGAAGGGATAAACTGGGATAATTTAGGGATACATGAAAGCCAGGAGAACCAGGTAGAAATGTCTTACAATAATTTAGTTAGAGTAATAGTAGAGGGGCAAGGACAGCATATACCACAGTGAACACTTAGACAAGAAAACAATGACCCCAAGTGGATGACTCGTGGACTAAAACACGAGATAGGGTTAAAGAAGAGAATTTATCAGAAAATAAAGAATGGTGAGACACATCTCAGGGGCCGGTATGTTGAACTATCTAGATTAGTGAAGAAAAACACCAGGATAGCAAAAAGGAATTATGAGATCAAAGTTGCAAATGAGGCGAAATGTAAGACTAAGGGCTTTTTTCAGATGTATAGAACAAAAACACGGGAGAAAATTGGACCGCTGAAAACAAACACAGGGGAGCTAGTAGAAAATTACGAAAATATGAGCACATTGTTGAACGACTACTTCCTTTCAGTATTCACACAAGAGGATCAAACGACTATTCCGGGAAGGGTTCAGGAGTACGAGGGCGGGGATGGCGATAAATTGAGGGATATAATCATTACCAGGCAAATAGTTCAGGATGAGATAGATAAGCTTAAGAAGAACAAGTCGCCAGGTCCTGACGGGATATTTCCGAGGGTATTAAAGGAATTAGGTTATGTAATCAGTGGCCCACTAACCGACATCTTTAAGATGTCGGTAAATACTGGCTATGTGCCCAGCTTATGGAAAGTAGCTAATGTGACGCCGATTTTCAAAAAGGGGGACAGGTCGGCTGCTTCAAACTATCGCCAATTAGCTTAACATCGGTTAGAGGCAAGATGCTGGAGTCCATAATAGCCAGGAACATTCGGGAGCATCTAGAGAAGCACAGCTTAATTCATGACTCGCAGCATGGGATCACGAAAGGTAGGTCATGCCTCACTAATCTCTTGTCCCTCTACAATAAAGTATTTGAGGCGGAAGACAGGGATGAAAACTATGATGTAATCTATCTTGATTTTAGTAAAGCGTTTGACAAAGTTCCTCACCAAAGACTGTTGCTTAAATTACAGGCTCACGGTGTAGAGGGTAAGGTTTTGAACTGGGTCAAGGCGTGGCTTAGCAAAAGGAAGCAAAGAGTGCAAATCAATGGTAAAATATCTGACTGGGGATGTGTTACGAGTGGGGTCCCACAAGGTTCGGTATTAGGTCCACTCTTTTTTATTATTTATATCAATGATTTAGATACAGGAATTAGTAGTGATGTCAGTAAATTTGCAGATGATACCAAGATCGGTAGTGTAATTGAGTCGGATCAGGACGCTAGTATTCTCCAGGATGAACTAAACAGATTGTATGACTGGGCGGATAAATGGCAGATGGAGTTCAATGTAGGGAAGTGCAGTATTCTGAGTGTAGGTAGGAACAACCCCTCTCACAACTATTGCTTAAATGACACTCTCATAAGCAGGTCTGGGTGAGAGAGAGATTTAGGGGTCTTAGTGAGCTCTGATCTCCGTCCAAGGGCACAATGCATTCAAGCTAGAAATCGAGCAAATAGGGTACTGGGATTTATTTCAAGGAGCGTAAGCAACAGAAGCGCCGAAGTCTTCCTCAAACTATATTTAGCATTAGTTAGACCTCATCTTGACTATGCGGTTCAGTTCTGGTCACCTTACTATAGAATGGATATCAAAATGTTAGAATCAGTGCAGAGGAGGATAACTAAGATGATTCAGGGGTTGAGAAAGTTGCCATACGAGGAAAAACTCAAACAGTTAAACCTGCATTCTCTAGAAAGGCGAAGGGTGCGTGGAGACATGATCGAGGTTTATAAATGGATGAAGGGCTTTAATAAGGGAGATATTCATAAGGTTTTGTTGGTAAGAGAACCGGGTAGGACACGAAGTAATGGGTTTAAACTGGATAAATTCAGATTTAACAGGGACATAGGCAAAAATTTGTTTACCAACAGGGTTGTGAATGAGTGGAATAGGCTTAGCAGTCATGTGGTGAGTGCCAATACAATTGTCACATTCAAAAATAGATTAGATAAATTCATGGACAGCGATACTAGGTGGGGTTAGATACACGGGAGTTTAGGGTCAAAGGAACTGCCTTGTATAGGCCTACCAGCCTCTTGCAGATTCCAACGTTCTTATGTTCTTATGTTATCTGACTGGCGAGATGTCAAAACCGGTGTTCCACAGGGGTCGATGTTGGGACCTGTTCTGTTTTTAGTGTACGTAAATGACATTGACGAGGGGCTATCGTGTAAAATATCGAAATTTGCCGACGATACAAACATAGCCAGCAGAGTCACTACGACAACGGATAAAGAACACTTCCAAGCTGATCTCGATCGTTTGAGCAGTCCCAGTAGCTAAATTATATTGTTTGTTATAGGGTTGTTTATTTATTTATTTATTATGTTGTTTTAATTTGTTTTATTTTGTTTTGTTTTTGTTTTGTCTTGTTTTGCTTTGTTTACTTTGTTCTTTTCTTTTCTTTTCCTTTTCTTTTCTTTTCTCTTGATGTTTTCTTTTCTTTTCTCATGATGTTTTCTTTTCTTTTCTTTCTGTTGGTGTTGCTGGCTGTGGATGAGCCTCCTCCTCCTCAGAAGACTCACCCGTCACCCGCCCTGCGGCCCCAGGGGCCGAAAGCTCGATGACTTTTTAGTTATTTTCTTGATATTGTAATTTCATTTTCTTTTCTCGATGATTTAATTTCCTTTCTCTATCCTCTATCTTGACTGTGTGGGTTAGCCTCCTTCTCCCCAGAGGAGATTCACCCGTCACCCACCCTGCGGCCCCAGGGGCCGAAAGGTGGATGACTTTTCTGTTTTCCTTTTCTTGATGTTTCTATCATCCTTTCTGGTGTTCCTGGGTCTGAACGAGCCGCTTTCCTCCCAGAAGAGACTCGCCCATAATTTTGTGATGTTGGTTTGGGCCGAAAGGTGGATGATTCTTTTCATTTCCATTTTCATTTTTCTAGTGTTACTTCTCTGCATTTTCCTTCCGGTGTTACTTCACATTTCTTCTTCTTGTGTTATTTATCTTCAAATTCCTTCTTCTTGTGTTACTCTTTTCAAATTCCTTCTTCTGTGTAACTCTTTTCAATACCTTCTTCTGTGTTACTCTTTTCAATACCTTCTTCTGTGTAACTCTTTTCAATACCTTCTTCTGTGTA
This sequence comes from Eriocheir sinensis, assembly GCF_024679095.1. Taxonomy (NCBI): domain Eukaryota; kingdom Metazoa; phylum Arthropoda; class Malacostraca; order Decapoda; family Varunidae; genus Eriocheir; species Eriocheir sinensis. The sequence goes on along the minus strand of NW_026112052.1, from coordinate 69,181 downwards.
ACTCTTTTCAATACCTTCTTCTGTGTTAATCTTTTCAATACCTTCTTCTGTGTTACTCTTTTCAATACCTTCTTCTGTGTAACTCTTTTCAATACCTTCTTCTGTGTTACTCTTTTCAATACCTTCTTCTGTGTAACTCTTTTCAATACCTTCTTCTGTGTAACTCTTTTCAATACCTTCTTCTGTGTAACTCTTTTCAATACCTTCTTCTGTGTTACTCTTTTCAATACCTTCTTCTGTGTAACTCTTTTCAATACCTTCTTCTGTGTTACTCTTTTCAATACCTTCTTCTGTGTAACTCTTTTCAATACCTTCTTCTGTGTTACTCTTTTCAATACCTTCTTCTGTGTTACTCTTTTCAATACCTTCTTCTGTGTTACTCTTTTCAATACCTTCTTCTGTGTAACTCTTTTCAATACCTTCTTCTGTGTAACTCTTTTCAATACCTTCTTCTGTGTAACTCTTTTCAATACCTTCTTCTGTGTAACTCTTTTCAAATTCCTTTTTTTTGTGTTACTCTTTTCAAATTCCTTTTTCTTGTGTTACTCTTTTCAACTTCCTTCTTCTTGTGTTACTTCATATGCCTTCTTCTAGTGTTACTTCTCCTCATTTTCCTTCTTCTGGTGTTCCCTTCTTTCCCTTCCTTCTCTCGGTGTTTCCATGTCGTCTTTTCCTGGTTTTGTATGTTGGAACGCGTTAGTCTCCTTCTCCCCAGAGAAGACCCGCCATGCCAACATACAAGACGCTTTAAACAAAGCAAAACAAGACAATTTTTTTTGGATTTTTTGTTTTTGTATTTTTTTTGTATTTTTCGTTTTTTATCGTAGTTGGCATGACACTTGCCTTGCTTAGGGGAATTGTACCTCCCCATGCGTCGAACCTTCCATTGGAACGTGTCATTAACGCGTCGTCTGGCTAATAAGAGGTCAGTAACTGCATGTCTTGCTGCCACTTCACGCCCCCCCAACCCCCGGACCCTCGGGATCTCCGACACCTCCGTGGACGCTCCGGGGGAGCCGAGGCGCCCTGCCGGAGCCCTGAGCCCTGCGACGCTCGCCAGGAAGGCCTTGGGCCCCCTGACGCTCCCCAGCCCCGCGAGGCGAGGAGGGTGGATAGCAAGATGAGCCTCTTAAAATTCCAGACGGGATTAATTCAAATCAATCGAAAATACAGTGAAGGCGCCGGAGACCGTTTTTGTTGGATCAAGGATGGCAGGACGAAGGCCAAAGGAAGGTGACAGAGGAAGGGAGGAATAAAGGGGGGAAGGTGACAGGAGGAAGGGAGGATGGAGAAAGATGACAGGACGAAGGAAGGAACGAGGGAAGGAAGGAAGGAAAGCAACAACGAGGGAAGGAAGGAAGGAAGGAAGGAACGAGGGAAGGAAGGAAAGTGATGTGACGAAAGTGGGAAGTTGACAGGGCGAAGGAAGGAGACTGAACCGCCAAGATTCTGCCCGGGATTGGCGCGAATGGCGAGGCCCCGAACTGACTGACTTGGCGACTATATTATAGTGTTGCTGCCTCGGCCTGTTCCGTTACTTTACTTCCCTGATTTGCTCACCACGGCCTTCGCCTTTGCTGTCCTTCATCTTCCACCTTTGATTAGATAGTTAGTGTAGCTTATCACAAACAGCCTCGTAAGGACCAGCAGGCCTGCTGTTGTTTGTTCTCTCTTTGTGTTCCTTTGTTCCTCCTCCTCCTTTAAAAAGAAAAAAAACAGACCTCGTGGTTGCCTTATATGAGGACTGTAAGAGAATAAAGTTACCTCCTCCTCCACCTTCACCTCCTCCTCCTTCTCCTTCTCCACCTCCACTTCCACCTCCACCTTCACCTCCTCCTCCTTCTCCATCTCCACCTCCAATTCCACCTCCACCTCCACCTCCTCCTCCCTCTCGTTTCTCCACAAACCTCATAGTTTCAAAAATATTAACAAAAACACATCAAAACACTATACATATTACTTAATCTTGAGAGAGAGAGAGAGAGAGAGAGAGAGAGAGAGAGAGAGAGAGAGAGAGAGAGAGAGAGAGAGAGAGAGAGAGAGAGAGAGTAAAGTAGGAATCGATTAATGAGTTGGGTTTGTAAACGCATTAGAACGGGACTAATTGTCAATAATATCGCGATCACAGGATTATGGGGATTAAGGGAGTGACGATTATGGGATTAAGGGAGTGACAGTGGCTGGGAGGGAGGGAGGGATGGGAGGTGAGAGAGAGGATTGAGGGAGACCGGGAATGGGACAGAGAGAGAGGGAGAGCAGTGGAGAACGAGGTGAAGGAAATAACACGGATACACAAGGATATGAGGGGACTATTAACCCGGTAGCCGCAGGGATCATGTTTCTTAATGGTCCTTCTAAGCGAGAAAAATGAGAAAAAAATCATCACTCACACAAATCATTTCATAATATATATCAAAGCGTTTTGTGATCGGTTTATGCATCATCTATTTTTGGGGGGTTTATATCATGGCACAAATTTGGCCCGTCGCTGCTTTTTTTTTTTTTTTTTACAACAAAGGAGGCAGCTCAAGGGCAACAAAAAAAGAAAACAACAATAAAAAAAAAGCCCGCTACTCGCTGCTCCTAAAGTAAAACAAAAGAGGTGGCCGAAAGGAAGATCAAATACAGGAGGAGAGGTGTCCTGATACCCTCCCCTTGAAAGAGTTCAAGTCGTAGGCAGGAGGAAATACAGATGAGGGAAGATTGTTCCAGAGTTTACCAGCGTGAGGGATGAAAGAGTGAAGATGCTGGTTAACTCTTGCATAAGGGGTTTGGACAGTATAGGAATGAGCATGAGTAGAAAGTCGAGTGCAGCGGGGCCGCGGGAGGGGGGGAGGCATGCAGTTAGCAAATTCAGAAGAGCAGTCAGCGTGGAAATATCGATAGAAGATAGAAAGAGAGGCAACATTGCGGCGGAATTTAAGAGGTAGAAGACTATCAGTATGAGGAGGAGAGCTACACGGTAAAGCCACAAATTTGGCCCGAGGGGCCATATTATAGGTTCCTTGCCAATTGCAAAATGAACGGAGAACAAAGCTCACAAAATAGAACTGTTTTTATCGGGTCAAGTGTAGCGAGGGTATCGGTAAAAAGACACTGATAAAATGTTGTCAAGAAATCCTTGCATCTGTCTCATGGGCTGGACCTTGGCTACCGCTACCTTCCCTCCCCGTCTCTCACCCTCTTCCGCTCTACCAGGGAATAATGGCCCGGGGCAACCCGAGGTCCACAGGGGGTCACCCGGCGACCTTGACCATAGACATGACAACGTCGCTGGGTAGCACACGGTTGAATTCATTTCTATACATAAATCATCGTTACTATCCTAAAACTCGATACAAACACAACATAATATAGACTTGTTTTACCATATACAAAAATTTAAAGACTATGTCAAATACTAAACAACCGACATATAAAATTGTATGCCTTGTTGTGGTTGAAGCGACAATGCTGCCGGGTAGGGAATTCCCGCACCTGCTCCACCCAAAGTATCTTGATATTTGCATCAGACTTAGTACCTCGAACCCAATCCCATTATCCCCATGTACTACCTCAACCCAGAACTCTGCTTCCTGTCACTGAACCACACCATGATCCATCTACCTTCAAACCCATGGGCTTTAATTGTTGTCAAAGTTATTGGTGAGGTTCTTTGTCGAATGCTTTACTAAAATTAAGATATACAATATCATAACTGTCGTCCTTACGTATTTGCCACTTTTTGTAAAAATAAAAATTAAATAAAGTCAGACAAGATCTAGCCTTGATTAATGAACCCATGGTGGGGGCCATTGATCAGGCTGTTTCTCTAGGAGTCTAGGTGGTCACGGATATTTTCATCTATAATAGACTCGAATGCTTTTACTACCACCGACGTTAAACTAATTGCAGCCGACATTAGACCATTGATAGAAAGAACGGAATGGGAAAAAAATAAAAGGAGGCATAAAGAGGGAGTGAGGAAGTAAGAGGAAGGAAGGGAGACTAATTGTCTAAAGGAAGTGCAAGATAGAGACAGAGAAACATATCGATAACTAAATGGAAGGACAAAGCGATCATTAATTATAAGAAGAAATTATTAAAAAGAGGAAGAAAAAGAAGAAGAACAAGAACAAGAACAACAACAACAACAACAACAACAACAACAACAACAACAACAACAACAACATAAGAACGTAAGGAGTCTGCAAGAGGCCGGTAGGCCTATACAAGGCAGTTCCTGTAAGTCTAACCGCACCTAACCTCACTATCCATGAATTTATCCAAACTCTTCTTCAATGCATCTATGGTATTGGCACCCACAAGATGACTCCCAAGCCTGTTCCACTCATCCACCACTTTACTGGTAAACCAATTATTGCCTATGTCTTTGTTGAATCTTAATTTAACTAGCTTAAAACCGTTGCTACGTGTTCTACCTTGCTCTTTTACAACCAAAACCCTATTTACATACCCTTTATTAAAGTCCTTCATCCATTTATAAACCTCGATCAAGTCACCTCGTAACCTTCGCCTTCCTAGAGCGTATAAATTTAAATGCTTCAGTTTATTTTCATAAGACAAGTTTCTCACCCCTTGAATAATTTTTGTCATCATCCTCTGTACAGATTCTAACTACTTGATATCCACTCTACAGTAAGGTGACCAGAACTGAACCGCATAATCGAAATGAGGTCTAATTAATGCTATGTAGAGTTTGAGGATGACTTCAGCGCTCCTATTGCTTACGCTCCTCGAGATGAAACCCAGTACCCTATTTGCACGATTCTTAGCTTGAATGCACTGAGCTCTAGGACGGAGGTCAGTGCTCACTAAGACTCCTAAATCCCTCTCACACCCAGACCTACTCAGCGGAGTGTCATTTAAGGAGTATATAATTGTGTGAGGGGTTATTCCTACCTACACTCAGAATACTGCACTTCCAGACATTGGATTCCATCTGCCACTTCCCCGCCCAATCATATAGTCTGTCTAGCTCATCCTGAAGAACGCTAGCGTCCTGGAAGAAGAAGAAGAAGAAGAAGAAGAAGAAGAAAAGACAAAGAGGAAAAGACAAAGAAGAAGAAGAAGAAGAAGAAGTATGAGGAAAATAATAATAATGAGAACAAAATCAACAAGGAGAGGAAGAAAAAAAAATAATACCTAACAACAACTAAAGCAAAAACATAAATAAAATAAAATAAAATAAAACAATAATCGATAACTCCGTATTGTATGTTAACTCCCTTCGTTTTCCATAATTAATGTGAGCTGAAGATTATTTTTTTCCAATACCGCTGCTACGTGTAAATATATAAATCACTTCAAATTAACTTCTCATCTTTTGTCTCGCTCACCACGAAAATGCACACCAGCTGACACCCTCAAGGTCCTGTGTCCATTATAAATCTACGGACTCTTCACCGATACTTATATTTTCTTAGATTTAAAAAGTAAAATAAAAAAGTAAATAACGTTGAGAACCTTGCATGAATTCTGTACCGAGGCAACACCCTCTTACTTGTAGAGACGAGAAAAAGCAGGACAAAAAAACAACAACAACAGGTGATGTGATAATGGAGGGAGTGGATTACGTAAAAATGCGTAAGCTCTTGCTAGGCAGATTATTCGTTAAAAGCTGATCCTGTTTTCAAAGTGCGCGTCATGAAATATTTACACACACACACACACACACACACACACACACACACACACACACACACACACACACACACACCACATTAGTTTTAACAAGTGGTTCTCTAGTTTCAAAGCCACGGGAAGAGTAAACAAGAGTAAGAAAGTCATAAAGATTAGTTAACAAGTGGTTCTCTATTTTTAAACCCCAGGGAAGAGTAAACAAGAATAAGACTGTTCTAATAATAAGTTAAGAAGTGTGCATCTATATTATCAAACTCACGGGAAGATCAAACAAGTGCAAGACTGTTCTAATGAAAAGGTAACAATTGATTCTCAAGATTCAGATCGACCTGCCTAGCAAACCCTTGCTAGATTCTTATAAACCATCCACGAACACGCCAATTCCTGGATTTCGTTAGGGGGCATCAGGGGTTAGGTTAGGTTAGGTTAGGTTAGGGAACACACACACACACACACACACACACACACACACACACACACACACACACACACACACACACACACGCAGCAGCACCATTGCCATTAAAGGTTGTGATATTCTCGTTTCGTCAGCGAATGCCACGCCCTGGATTGTTCTGCGGTGAGGTGATGCTTCTGAGAGGGGTGGTGGTGCGGGGGGTGGGGAGGTCGGAATGGTGGTGGGGAGTGGGGTGATGGTGGGGGGTTGATGGGTGGTGGTGCTGGTGGTGGGGGTTGATGGGTGGTGGTGGGGGTGGTGGGGATGGTGGAGGAGAGAGTCGAAGGTCTTGTCTTGGTTGGCTTCTCCGTCATTCACTTTTTGGGAAGTGTATTTCGTGTATAATAATTACTTACCCGTGTATCTATTTAGGGTTGTATGACAGCTGGTTAGTGATTTATTTTATTATTTTTCTTTTACAGCAAAGGACACAGCACAAGGGCACAGCAACAGGAAACAATAAAAAAGCCCGCTAGTCGCTGCTCCTGTAAAGAATCGGAAGCGGTGGCCGAAAGAGCATGTTACCTTATGATTACAGAGAGCTAATGATTTTATAATGTCATCAGTCAGTCAGCGGAAGGCAATCGGACCGGGACAGCCTAATGAATGACGCTCCGCGGGGATCTGTGTTGGGTCCACTGCCATTCATTGTTTATAGGATTTTTATAAATTCAGGGAAGTTGTGATATGTAAATGTATTGAATATCTATAGATCTATCTACCTATCTGTATCTATATCTATATATATCTATCTGTCTATCTATATATCTATCTTCTTATCTATTTATTTATCTATCTATCTATCTATCTATATATATATATATATATATATATATATATATATATATATATATATATATATATATATATATATATATATATATATATATTTCTCTCTCTCTCTCTCTCTCTCTCTCTCTCTCTCTCTCTCTATATATATATATATATATATTATGAAATTATCCCATATGGGTAGGCCCTTCTGGTGATTGGAATGACGAGTTCTAATCAGTATTGTAGAGTACTTCGGTGAAAGCTCCCTTCCATTACCAACAGAGTGAGTTGTCAATAGCATTGTTAATTAACTTCAATAAGCTCGCTACCATTACCAACAGAATGACGAAGTGTAAATAATATTGTTACTTAACTTGAATAGGTTCGCTACCATTATACACCAACAGAATGTGAATAAACTTAATCATAACTTAACATTGTATTGCGTAACCCTAACAACTATGAAACTCACTTAATAGTAATATATTAAAAACAGAGGATCGAGGCTGAAGGCAACACACTAGCATAGTTATAACACCTCCAAGCCTCTCTGCAGTACATGAAACCTTATGATTCCCTAGCACAGAGCTTGAGAGTGTCACCTTCCTTCACCTTCGCCTTCCAACAGATTCAGAATAGTGCAGTCCAGCCTTTCATTAGCATGTTTATACCACCTCCAATACACTCTACAGCATATGACACCTTCTGATTCACTAGCCCTAAGCCAGAGAGTGCCACCTACATACAGGATCAGACCAGTGCAGTCCAGCTTACACTAGCATAGCTATAACACATCCGAGCCTCTCTGAAGCACATTAAACCTTCTGATCCCCTACCACTGAGCCAGCGAGTGCCACATTCCTACACCACTTTTTTAAAGTGTCAGATTAGTGCAGTCCAGCCTATCACTAGTATAGTTATAACACCTCCAAGCCTCTCTGCACCACATGACACCTTTTGATTCCCTATCACAGAGCTTGAGAGTGCCACCTTCCAAGATTAGTGCAGTCCAGCCTTTCAGTAGCATAGGAATAACGCCTCCATGCCTCTCTGCAGCACATGACACCTTCTGATTCCCTAGCACGGAGCCAGTGAGTGCCACCTTCCTACAGGGTCAGATTAGTGCAGTCCAGCCTCTCACTAGCATAGTTATAACACCTACAAGCCTCTCTGCAGCTCATGACACCTTCTGACTCCTTAGCACTGAGCTAGAGAGTGCCACCCTCCTACAGTTGCACATTCCAACAGGGTCAAATTAGTGCAGTCCAGCCTTTCACTAGCATAGTTATAACACCTCCAAGCCTCTCTGTAGCACAGGACACCTTCTGACTCCCTAGCACTAAGCCAGAGAGTGCCACCCTCCTATAGGGTCAGATTAGTGCATTCCAACCGTTCACTAGCATAGTTATAACACCTCAAAGCCTCTATGCAGGACATGACAACTGCTGATTCCCTTGCACTGAGCCAGAGAGTGCCACCTTCCTATAAGGACAGATTAGTGCAGTCCAGCTTTTCACTAGCAGAGTTATAACGCCTCCAAGCCTCTCTGCAGCACATGCCACCTTCTGATTCCCTAGCACTGAGCCTTAGAGTGCCACCTTCTTATAGGGTCAGATTAGTGCAGTCCAGCCTTTCACTAGCATAGTTATAACACCTCCAAGCCTCTCTGCAGCAAATGACACCTTCTGATTCCCTAGCACTGAGCCAGAGAGTGCCACCTTCCTACAGCTGCAGCTTCCTACAGGGTCAGATTAGTGCAGTCTAACCTTTCACTAGCATAGTTATAACACCTCCAAGCCTCTCTGCAGCACATGACACCTTCTGATTCCCTAGCACTGAGCCAGAGAGTGCCACCTTCCTACAGCTGCAGCTTCCTACAGGGTCAGATTAGTGCAGTCTAACCCTTCACTAGCATAGTTATAACACCTCCAAGCCTCGCTGCAGCACATGACACCTTCTGATTCCCTAGCACTGAGCCTTAAAGTGCCACCTTCCTATAGGGTCAGATTAATGCAGTTCAGCCTTCCACTAGCATATTTATAACACCTCCAAGCTACTCTGCAGCACATGACATCTTCTGATTCCCCTGCACTGAGCCAGAGAGTGAAACCTTCCTATAGCTACACCTTCCTACAGTCCAGCTTTTCACTAGCATAGTTATAACACCTCCAAGCCTTTATGCAGCACATGGCACCTTCTGATTCCTTATCACAGAGCTTGAGAGTAATACCTTCATACACCTTCACCTTCCTACGGGGTCAAATTAGTTCAGTCGAGCCTTTGACTAGCATAGCTATAACACCTCCAAGTCTCTCTGCAGTACATGACAACTTCAGATTTCCAAGCACTACGCTCCAGAGTGCCATCTTCCTACAGGGACAGATTAGTGCAGTCCAGCCTTTCACTAACATAGTTATAACATCTGCACGCCTCTCTGCAGTACATGACACCTTCTGATTCCCTAGTACTGAGAGAGGGAGTGCCACCTTCCAACATCTTCTCCTTCCCACAGGGTCAGATTAGTCCAGTCCAGGCTATTACTACCATTGTTAAAACTCTTCCAAGCCTCTCTGCAGCACATGACACCTTCTGATTCCTTAGCACATAGGTTGAGAGTGCCACCTTCCTACACCTTCCCCTTCCAAAAGGGTCAGATTAGTGTAGTTCAACCTTTCACTAGGATACGTATAACACATCCAAGCCTCTAGGCAGTACATGACACCTTCTGATTCCCTAGTACTGAGTGAGAGAGTGCCACCTTCCTACACCTTCCCCTTTCAAAAGGGTCAGACTAGTGTAGTTCAACCTTTCACTAGCATACTTAAAACACATCCAAGCCTCTAGTCAGTACATGACACCTTCTGATTCCCTAGCACTGAGACAGAGTATGCCACCTTTCTACAGAGTCAGATTACTGCAGTCCAGCCTTTCACCAGCATAGGTATAACACCTCCAAACCTCTCTGCTGCAAATGACACCTTCTGATTCCCTAGCACTGAGCTTGAGAGTACCAACTCCTTACATCTTCACCTTCCTACAGGGACAAATTAGTGCAGTCCAGCCTTTCACCAGCATAGCTATAACACCTCCAAGTTCCTCTGCAGTACAAGAGACCTTCTGATTTCCCAGCACAGATGCAGAGTGCCACCTTCCAACACCTTCACCTTCTTTCAGGGTCAGATTAGTTCAGTCTAGCCTTTCACTAACATAGTTATTACACCTCCAAGCCTTTCTGCAGCACATGACACCTCTTGATTCCCTAGCCTTGACCTTGAGAGTGGTGCCTTCCTGCAGGATCAGATTTGTGCAGTCCAGCATTTTACTAGCATAGTTATAACACCTCTAAGCTTCTCTGAAGCACATGAAAACCTTCTGATTCCTTAGAATTGAGCCAGAGAGTGCCACCTTCCTAAACCTTCACCTTCCTACAGGGTCAGATTAGTGCAGTCCAGCTTCTGAGTAGCATTGTTATAACACCTCCAAGCCTTTCTGCAGCACTAGGCAGCTTCAGACTCTCTAGCACTGAGCCAGAGAGTGCCACCTTCCTACATTGTCAAATTACTGCAGTCCAGCCTTTCACTAACGTAGTTATAACACCTCCAATCCTCTCCTCAGCACATGACACATTCTGAGTCCGTAGCACATAGCTTGAGTGTGCCACCTGCCTACAGGGTCAGATTAGTGCAGTCCAGTCTTTCACTAGCATAGTTATAATACCTCCAAGCATCTCTGCAGAACATGACACCTTCTGATTTCCTAGGACTGAGCCGGTGAGTGCCACCTTCCTACACCTTCACCTCCCTACATAATCAGGTTACTGGAGTCCAGCATTTCACTAGCATAGTTATAACATCCCCAAGCCTCTCTGCAGCACATGACACCTTCTGATTCCCAAACACATAACCAGAGAGTGCCACCTTCCTACACCTACACCTTCCTACAGGGTCAGATTAGTGCAGTCCTGCCTTTCACTAGCATCGTTATAATACCTTAAAGCCCCTCTGCAGCACATGGCACCTTCTGATTCCCTAGCACTGAGCCAGGTTAGATTAGTGTTGTCCAGCTTTTCACTATCATATTTATACCACTTCGAAGCCTTTCTGCACATGACACCACCTTCTGATTCCCTAACCCTGTGCCAGAGAGTGCCACTTTCCTAAACCTTCAGCTTCTTACAGGGTCAGATTAGCTCAGTCAAGCCTCTCATTAGCATGTTATAACACCTCCGAGCCTTTCTGCAGCACATGCCACCTTCTGATTCCCTAGCACTGACCTTGAGAGTGCCATCTTCCTACACCTTCTCCTTCCTAAGGGGTCAGATTAGTGCAGTCCAGCGTTTCACTAGCATAGTTATAAAACTTCCAAGCTTCTCTGTAGCACATGACACCTTCTGATTCCTTAGCACTGAGATTGACCTTCCTACACCTGCACCTTCCTACAGGGTCAGATTAGTGCAGTCCATCCTTTCACAAATATAGTTATAACACTTCCAAGCCGCTCTGCAGCACATGACACCTTCTGATTCCCAAGCACTGAACCAGAGAGTGCCACCTTCCTAGAGGGACAAAATAGTGCAGTCCAGCCTTTCACTAGCCTAGTTTAAACACCTCCAAGCCTCTCTGTAGCACATGACACCTTCTGATTCCTTAGCACGTACAGAGCCAGATAGTGCCAACTTACTAGACCTTACCCTTCCTACAAGGTCAGAAAAGTGCAGTCCAGCCTTTCACTAGCATAGTTATATCACCTCCAAGCCTCCCTGCCGCACATGACACATTGTGATTTCCTAGCACAGTGCTTGACAGTGCCACCTTCGTACAGGGTCAGATTAGTACAGTCCAGCCTTTCACCAGCATAATAATAACACCTCCAAGCCTCTCTGCAGCACGTGACACATTCTGATTCCCTAGCACTAAGCCAGAGAGTCCCACCTTCCTACACCTTCACCTTCGTCAGATTAGTGCAGTCCAGCCTTTCACTAGCATAGCTGTAACACCTCCAAGCCTCTCTGCAGCATATACGACCTTTTGATTCCCTTTGAGCCAAAGAGTGCCACCTTCCTACAACTTCACCTTCCTAGAGAGCCAGATTAGTGCAGTCCAGTCGTTCACTATCATAGTTATAACACCTCTAAGCCTCTCTGCAGCACATGACACCTTCAGATTCCCTAGCACTGAGCTTGAGCGTGCCACTTTCCTACAGGGTTAGATTAGTGCAGTCCAGCATTTCAGTAGCATAGATATAACACCTCCAAGCCTCTCTGCAGCACATGGCACCTTCTGATTCCCTAGCACTGAGCCAGAGAGTGCCACTTTCCTACACCTTCACCTTTTTACAGGGTCAGAATAGTGCAGTCTAGCCTATCACTAAGATAGTTATAACACCTCCAAGCCTCATTGCAGCACATGGCACCTTCTTTTTCCTGAGCATTGAGCCAGAGAGTGCCACCTTCCTACAGGTCAGATTAGTGCTGTCCAGCCTTTCACTAGCATAGGTATAACACCTACAAGCCTCTCTGCAGCACAAAACATCTTCTGATTCCCTATGAATGAGCCAGATAGTGCCACCTTTCTACAGTGTCAGATTACTGCAGTCCAGCTGTTGTATAGTCATTACACTTCAGCGGCACCGAAGCACTGAGCTGATCTTCGGAACAGCAATCCGAGGATACATGTACTGCCAAGGCCCGAGGATCGGACATTCCCTGTCTGGCCTCTTTATAGAATACATCGCAACCCCCGCTCCTTCTTGTTTGTCATTCACTCCTCAACACGTGGCGACGAGGATGGGATTCTGAAGGAGTCGAGTGAAACCCCGTGGACGAGAATGGCAGCAATAATTGGAGCGGTGGAGCAGTACTCAGAGGGAGAAGATTTCGAGGCCTATACAGAAAGGTTCGAAGAGTTCCTGGAGGTCAGTAATATCACCGAGGAGAATCGGAAACGGGCGTTGTTCCTGACTGTCTGCGGCCCGACGGTGTATCAATTACTGAGGAACCTGTGCGCCCTGGGGAAACCCTCTGAGAGGACACTGAAGGAATTGATTCGTCTCGCTACTCAGCACTATGCGCCCAAAGTTTCAGTGGTGGTGGAAAGGTTCAAATTCAACTCTGAAAATCAAAGGGAAACCCTGACAATCAGCAGTTACGTGGCAGAACTGAGGAGGAAAGCTTCCAACTGCAGCTTTGGGGCAAACTTAACAGAGCAGCTTCGAGAAAATTCGTCGGTGGAGTGTCGAGCGAACGGATCCGGCGGAGGCTGTTACGAGAGGGCGATGACTTAACTTGGGACAAAGTGTGCAAACTGGCATTATCGATGGAGGCAGCAACAACGGAGGCGAAGGTACTGGGAGGGGAGCACAAAGAAGCCCAGGTGAACAGAGTGGAGCCGCCGCGAACGAAGCCCGGGGACCAGAAAGAACCAACGAACAGGTGGGACAAGGCCAGGTTGCAAAACAAGTACTTGCCTCGTGAGGGGCACGTAGTAGTGTAACTTGTAATCGGTGTGGCAGTAGTTACCACAAGGCAACGGAGTGCCCATTTAAGGATAAGGAATGTTTCAGGTGCAGTCGTAAAGGCCACACCAGGCGAATGTAATGTGTCGACGGCGAGGCAGAGTAAATAGCGTGGATGATGAGGAGCAAGAGATTAGTGATGAGGAAGAGAGGGTGGAGGTGTTTGGTATTTTACAGCTGCCTGGACAACAGCGGAGAACCCGGAAAACCCCACCACTGACTGTAGACGTGAGCGTGCAGGGCACAGAGATACGCACGGAGGTGGACACGGGAGCGAGCAGCACGGTCATCAGCGAGGAGGAGTGGAACAGGCTACGCAGCAAACCAAGACTTGAAGCCTCCAACAGGCGGTTAGTCACATACACAGGTGAGGCACTTCAGGTACGAGGAGTAGCCATGGTGGAGGTCAAGTTTAAAATAAAATAGAAACTCTGCCGTTAAAGGTAGTGAAAGGAACAGGGCCCTCGCTCCTGGGTCGTGACTGGCTACTGGGGATTCAGCTGGACTGGAAGATGGTAGGCAAACTTTGAGTTGCGGAGAAGAATGGGGATAAACTTACCACAATCCTACACAAGCACAGTGAGGTCTTTTCACAGTCCTTAGGGCACATGCCGATCAAAGCACACCTGCGTCTCAAGGAAGGAGCACGACCGGTGCGGAAGAAAGCGCGACCAGGGCCACACGCCCTTTACCCACTCGTGGACCAGGAGCTGGAGAGGTGGATTAAGGAAGGTGTTGCCGAGCCCGTGGAGACTGACAACAGCAGTGGCTAGGCGACACCGTTGGTGGTAGTGCCCAAAGCAGATGGCAAAGTAAGGCTGGCGGCTGACTACAGAGTGACGGTAAATCCCCAGTTGGATATAGTTAAGCACCCCTTACCCTCCCCGGAAGAGTTGTTTACAAGGATAAAAGGGAAGAGGTTTGCAAAGCTAGATTTGAGAGATGCTTATCTACAGATGGAGTTAAGTGAGGAATCAAAAGACCTAACAACTGTAGCTACGCATAGAGGATTGTTGAGGATGAAGAGATTGCCCTTTGGTTTAGCTTTCTGTGGGGACATTTTCCAGGCGGCGATGGACAGAATATTAGAAGGAATCCCCTCCTGTGTGGCATACTTAGACGACTTGCTGGTGATGGGCACGAACACAGAAGACCTTATTGAAACTTTGGACAAAGTGCTGGGGAGACTGAAAGAGAATGAGATTAGGCTCAAAAGGTCAAAGTGTGAATTCAATTTGCAGGAGGTGCACGGAGCTGAAACCCATACCCGAGAAGACCGAAGCAATAAGGAGGATGCCGAACCCGAGTGCTGTACCGACACTCCGGAGCGTATTGGGAGCGGTGGGTACTAGTCCCGGCTGTTGCCACACCTCGCCACTACGTTGTCGCCATTGTATGAGCTACTCAAGAAGGGAGTTAAGTGGCGATGGACCAAGGAATGTGAAGAGGCGATGGCAAGGGTAAAACAGACGGTGGCCAGCAACCCAGTATTGGTGATATACGGTCCACAACTACCGGTCAAACTGGTAACAGACGCGAGCGAAGTAGGAGTCGGAGCGGCGCTAATGCAAGTCTTTCCAGGAGACATAGAAAGGCCGGAGGCGTATGCGTCAAGAATACTGACACAAACAGAGCAGAAATATCCCATCGTAGAAAAGGAAGCTTTGGCAGTTTCTTACGGTATTAGGAAATTTCATCAGTATTGCTATGAGAGGAAGTTTACCCTTGTCAGTGATAACAAAGCACTTTCCAGAATATTGAACCCCAGCAGAGAGATGCCGCCGTTGGGGGCAGCGCAGATGCAGCGATACGCCCTTCAACTAGCAGCCTACAGCTACGATGTGGAGGTAAGACCCTCTGCAGACATGAGGGTCGCCGACACCTTGTCCAGACTACCGCTCCCGGGCATTGTCGACAAAGGAGCAGAAAGAATAGAAAGGGAAGCCATGACAAGTAACGTGTTATATATGGACGAGGAGCCTTCTGTGACAGCAAGAGAAGTGTCAGCGGCAACGCGGCGTGACAGAGTCCTGGGAAAGGTGCTGGCGGCAGTAAGGTCAGGCGGATTGCCGGAGGAGGCAACAGCAGAGGTAAGCAGTTACAAGTCTCGGATGGAGGAGCTCTCGACAGAGGGGGATTGCTTAATGTGGGGAGACAGAGTGGTGATACCGGCGTCCCTGCAAGACAAGGTGAAAAGGAACTGCATGTGGGGCACTCAGGATGCGTGAGAATGAAGCAGCTGGCTCGACGATATGTGTGGCGGCCGGGTCTCGACAAGGAGCTGGAGGAATTGGCGAGAGCGTGTCCAGGATGTGCGGAGAAGCGGGCAGCACCACCACAGTCAGCGGTCCACCCATGGGAGAGAACACGAGGCAGAGGCTCCATGCAGATTTTGCGGGGCCAATTATGGGAACAACGCTTCTCAAAGTAGTGGATAGCTACTCAAAGTGGATAGAGGCAGTACCAATGAAATCCACGACAACGGCTTGAACTCTTCATGAACTGAGTGTACTGTTTAGCAGGTTTGGTCTACCCCTACAGCTATGCACAGGCAATGGCCCGCAGTTTACGTCGGAAGAGATGGCATCTTTCGTCAAGCAGAATGGAATCCGGCACATCAGAGTGGCGCCATACCACCCGGCGAGTAACGGACTGGCGGAGAGAGCGGTGAGCACTGTGAAGGAAGGAATAAAGGCAATGATGGGGGGCTGCAAGTCGAGGGAAAAGAGCCTGTTTAAATTTCTGTTAAACTATCGTTCTACTCCACACAGCACAACAGGGAAAACACCGGCGGAAATGCTGATGGGCAGGAATATACGCTCAAAACTAGACCTACTTCTGCCCGACGAAGAGACCGCGATGGTGAGCAGGCAAGACCAACAGATGACGGGGAAAAGGGTAAGAACATTCCGAAAAAAATGACATAGTTTGGGCAAGAAGCTATGTGGGACCGAAATGGAGGAGAGGGAGAATAATAGCCAAGACGGGACCACTGTCCTACGAAGCAGATGTTGGAGGAAATACCTTGTGGTCCCGCCACGCGGATCAAATAATTTTGGTAAGCAGTGGCAGGCCTGCCCAGGACAAAATTAGCGGAGAATCCCCATTGTCAGCAGGTGACGACCAAGTGCCCCAGAGAGGTAACAAGCAGGCCACGGACATAGACACCCCAGCCGCCCAAGGGGAGACGGCTGAGCGGCGAGAAGACGATGGGGACACGGAGGCACGCAGCGGGGCAGCGGCGGATATACAGCATCCCCAACTAGTAGACAGAAGGCCATCCAGATAACCATGACCGGGAACAGAGGGGAGGGCGTCAACCAAACCGGGAGAGGCGGCAGCAGAACCGCCGAAAGGGGCAGGACAAACGCGCCGGCCAGAGGGGTCAACAGGACAGACACCCGGGGAAAAAAATTACTTATGCCGAGACGAGGCGACGATCGGCACGACAAAGGAAGCCGCCTGGCAGATATCAAGCAACTATGTAAATGGTGACGGCAGTAAAGGGGAGCTTTGGTGACTGGAGATGGTGGTGGATATTTGGGGGATAACATAAAACTTTGGTAGGGGGGTGAGGTGTTGTAGAGCCATTACCCTTCAGCGGCACCGAAGCACTGAGCAGCGCTTCGGAACAATCCGAGTATACATGTACTGCCAAGGCTCGAGGATCGGACATTCCCTGCCTGGCCTCTTTATAGAATACATCGCAACCTCCGCTCCCTCGTGTGTGTCATTCACTCCTCAACACCAGCATCTCACTAACATAGTTATAACACCTCCAAGCCTCTCTGCTGCATATGTCACCTGGTTCCCTAACACTGAGCTTGAGAGTGCCACCTTCCTACAGGGTCAGATTAGTGCAGTCCATCCTTTTACTAGCATATTTATACCACCTCCAAGCCTCTCTTCAGCACATGTCATCTTCTGATTCACTAGCACCGAACTTGATAGTGTCACTTTCCTACAGGGTCAAACGAGTGCAATCCAGCATTTCACCATCATTGTTATAACACCTCCAAGCCTCTCTGCAGCACAAGACAGCTGAGCTGAGCACTGAGCCAGAGAGTGCCACCTTCATATAGTGTCAAATTAGTGCTGTCCAGCCTTTCAAAGCGTCTCTGCAGCACATGGCACCTTCTGATTCCCTAGCACAGAGCTTGAGAGTTCCACCTTCATACACCTTCACCTTCCTAAAGGGTCAAATTACTGCAGTCCAGCTTTTCACTAGCGTAGTTATAACACTTCCAAGCCTCTCCTGATCACATGACACATTCTGATTACCTAGCACAGAGCTTGAGAGTGCCAACCTTCTACAGGGTCAGATTAGTGCAGTCCACCCTTTTACTAGCCTAGTTATAACACCTCCAAGCCTCTCAGCACATGGCACCTTCTCATTCACTAGCACTTAGCCAGAGAGTGCCACCTTCCTACAGGGTCAGATTAGTGTAATCCAGCATTTCACTATCATTGTTGTAACACCTCCAAGCCTCTCTGCAGCACATGACACCTTCTGATTCCCTAGCACTGAGCTTGAGAGTGCCACCTTCATGGAGGTATTAAGGGTGGAGTGGCTGTGAGGCGCGCGGTCAGTACTGTCTTGGGTGAGCCCACCGCTTTCCCCCGTCCGCCATATTGTTGTAGTGGCTGTCACTTCAGTAGCACTTTTTTTTACCCCATTTTACACTGTTTATACTTACTTATAATAATAAGGCGTGTCAAATGAAACTACAGTGTTACATACATTGCATGCCAACAGGTCCTTCAGACTAGATATTATATATTATACACAGAATCACAGTCCACTAAATAGTACTAATTTATATATCCTGGCTCTGCTTCTGGCGCCTTTAAGGGATATTAGTCGTGCAGTAAACGGTCTAGCTGCATATCTGTACCTGACCTGCAGATAGGTCTCGGCTACAGCCTTGATCAGTAACACAAGATAATTAGTGAACGGATCACTGTCTAACATGTGTTGTGCCAGGCTGGATAAGACAGCCCTCTCCTGGAACTCAGACAGTGTTACAATGTTGTGACAAGAATGTGTTCACAACGTTGCATATGGTTGGTCACTATACTGTAAAACTTTCTCTCTGAATTTTCATTCACGCACAAGACAAATGGCAACATCTCTGGATGGAAAAGATATGTGGCCTTTATTTTCAACTGAGATAAATCAGTGAGTTGCATCCAGATGTTGGGTAAATAAAGCATTGCAGCACGACTCACACTTAAAAGACCTCTTAGGTCTTAAGCTGACAAATCCGGCTATATAGCCAACTATCTTGTTGCTAACACTTTGATCAAATAATCAATGTTCATACGTCATGTGCATCAGCCCTGTGTAGGCCACTCGGCCTCTTGCAGTCTCCCTATGTTCTTATGTTGTTCTTCTTATGTATGTAAAAGTTATGCACGCTTGCTTGAATAATTAATTAATAAATAGCTTACTGGTGAAAAGTAATGAATGGATCAGATTTTTGTTAGCTTGTTCATTGCACCCAAATGAAACACAGGTAGCCAGCATTCCAGACCACACACGGAGCGACATTCCTGCCTTTATTACTCTCGCTGCACGAGAGCTCTACTGAATTACAGACAGAGAATATGTGGATCGACTTGGGTCAAGACCTGACATCCCTTATTAATTATCTGTCCTCACCCTGACCTCGGTTTTTCTCGACCTGAGTCATCATAGCCCAACCCCAAAACAGACCTGACTCTCCCTATTAACTATGTGACCTCACCAAAACCCCACCTCTTAGACAGGGGACAAACATGCATCCCAACGTAG
>NW_026112052.1:0-45000 GCF_024679095.1 Eriocheir sinensis | reverse complement strand
GTCCCGTCCGTACCGTCCACATTTGTCGAATCATGTCCGCACAGGAGGACAAACCGGATGTATGAAGGATATCCATCGGACATCCGTTTGTCGGCAGGGTAGTCTGCTGCTCAATATCGAGGTGCATTCATCTGTTTCGCAATATCGAGGTACTTTCATCTGCTCCTCAATATTGAGGTGCTTTCATCTGCTCCTCTATATCAAGGTGCTTTCATCTGCTCTTCAATATCGAGGTGCTTTCATCTGCTCCTCAATATTGAGGTGCTTTCATCTGCTGCTCTATATCAAGGTGCTTTCATCTGCTCTTCAATATCGAGGTGCTTTCACCTGCTGCTCTGTATCGAGGTGCTTTCACCTGCTCTTCAATATCGAGGTGCTTTCACTTGCTCCCCGATATCGATGTGCTTTCACCTGCTCCTTAATATCGAGGTGCTTTCACCTGCTGCTCTGTATCGAGGTGCTTTCACCTGCTCTTCAATATCGAGGTGCTTTCACTTGCTCCCCGATATCGATGTGCTTTCACCTGCTCTTCAATATCGAGGTGCTTTCACTTGCTCCCCGATATCGAGGTGCTTTCACCTGCTCCTTAATATCGAGGTGCTTTCATCTTCTCAATATCGTAGTGCTTTCATATGCTCCTCATTATCGATGTGCTTTCATCTGCTCATCAATATCGAGGTGCTATCATCTGCTCCCCAATATCGATGTGGTTTCATCTGCTCCTCAATATCAAGGTGCTCTCATCTGATCCTCAATATCGAGGTGCTATCATCTGCTTCGCAATATCGAGGTGCTTTCATCTGCTCCTCAATATGGATCTGTTTACATCTGCTCTTCAATATCAAGGTGCTTTCTTCTGCTCCTCAATACCAAGGTGTTTTCATCTGCTCCTTAATATCGATGTGCTTTCATCTGCTCCTCAAGAACTTGAAGAGAGTTTAAACTATCAGGAAGATTATAGCAGAAGGAGCGACGTGCGAATCAGTGGCATGGAGGAGCTTGGAGCCACTGAGCCATGGGAGCCGTGACGTCACTCCTGGAGGAAAAGATGCAGCTGTCGGGACTCGTGTTGGAGCGAGCCCATCGTGTTGGTGTGCGCCGCGACGCCAGGCCTCGTCCCATCGTAGCAAGATTCTCTCGTTACTACGATCGAGAAGCTGTGATGAGGAACTCCAAGAAGCTGAGGGGCACGAACATATTCGTGAACGATGACCTCTGTGCAGCGTCACAAGCCGTGAAGAATGCTCAGATGCCTCTACTAAAACAGGCAAGAGCACAAGGGAAAGTGGCATTCTTCCGTCACACCAAGTTAATCATCAAAGACAAGACCAGCGACTTTGGAGTTGATCAGATGCGGCAGTCGACGGGGACCACGGGGTACGGGCAGAGCCGGGGCCTGCTGCTGCTGCTGCTGGTGGTGGTCGGGTCGTCGTGGAGGTGGCGGGGGCATGGGCTGGCGCCGGGAATGGTCCCTTCCCCACCCTGCCCGCGCCTCTTCGTGATGGTCCGGCCCCCTGCTCGTCTCCTTCCACTCCTGCTACTGCACCTGCTGCCTCGACACAGAATAAGCCGGTGAAGAAAAGTCTACGAAGTGCCGTGAGAAAATAACTCTTCATTCGTAGTATAAATAGTGTAATGTAATATCAACATCTATATAATGAATATAAATCAATACCTGCCATTTCATAATTTAAATGACATAGAATTTACTAATATGATAATTATGGACAATCACAACTACCCACTTAGCATTTTAAATACATTAACATATGATTTTAGTGAATTAGAAAGACCCAATCATGTTATAGATCGATCAAGTGAACCGATACTGCCAGAACCATCATGTGATTATGTTTTCTGTAATGAGGACTTACAAGAAACTTTTCCTCCAAATAGTTTAAAAATATTGTCGTATAATATAAGTAGTGATCCTCAACACCTGGACTCGTTATTTGATGAATGTTTAAATCAATCTTCTGTCACGTTTGATGCTATCGGGTTATGTGAAACACGTCTAAATGATGCCATATGTAACTTATATAACCAGAGTAACTACTTTTCATACTTTCAGAATAAGTCAACACAAGGGGGAGGCTTAGCTATTTATCTGCATAACAAGTTTCAAGGAGAAAAGATTACTAACGCTTGTTTAAAACTACCACACCTTGAATCACGATGTATTAAAATAATCAAGCGTTCGAATTTCATAATAGTTTTTTTTACAGACCACCCAATGCATCACTTAATGATTTTTTTTAATCAATGGAACAAATTTTAGATTATGTATCTAATCTTAGTTTACCATGTTATTTGATGGGAGATTTTAATGTTAACCTGTTAAATGCCAATAACAATACCATTTCATACATTAATATGTTCCATTCCTACAAATTCTTTCAAAGTATTTTAAAGCCAACCAGAGTAACCTCTACCTCTGCAACATTAATTGATCATATATGGTCACATGACATTCACAATTATATGAAAAGTGGTATATTTTATTCATCAATCAGTGACACCTTCCATGTATTTGGCCTTTTTTCTACACTTGCCCTTAACAATATATCATATGTGCATGTAACAAAGATAATTATTACCAATGATAAAATTGCAACTTTCAGAGAAGAAATAAAAAAAAATTAGGTGGGATTTAGAACTAGCTAATAATGAAGGAACTGAAAATATATTTAATTTCTACATGGACACATTCAAGAGACTATATAACATTAATTTCCCAATAAAATCATTTTTGGTTAAAGAAAAACATTTTGGCAAGCAATACATAACTCCAGGTTTAATAAAGTCAATAAAACATCGTAACAAGTTACAAAAGTTGTACGCAAAATGGCCACTAACCTATGAAACAATATTTAAACGATATAGGAATACGTTGACATCAATAATAAGGACAGCCAAAGAGAATTACTTTAAAGAAAAATTTTGTGAACAATCAGGTGACTAAAAAAACATGGAAAACTTTACATTACTTAATGGGGATAAATAGATCGAAATTGCCAACTTCAATGAATTTTCAAGATAAAACTGTATCTAATGACAGCGATATTGCAGACGAATTTAATAACTACTTCACGAATATTGGTAGCAAATTAGCTTCAGATATCGGTCCACCTTCAGTTTCATTTGAGTCCTTTCTTCCCTTTATCATTCTTTCTTAAACCCACAATAGAGCAAGAAATTAAGGATGTTATAAATAATCTAAAAGTTACGTCTCCGGGGTTTGATGACATCAGTGTAAAAGTACTTAAGGAATGTACTACTGAAATTTCTCCATTTTTAAAGTTCATTATAAATAAATGTTTTACAGAGGGTTACTTTCCTAAACAATTGCAAGTAGCAAAAGTGATACCAATATTTAAGAAAGGTGAAAAATCTAATTATAATAATTACAGGCCGGTTTCTATCCTTCCAAGCATTAGCAAAATATTTGAAAAATTAATTGCCATTAGATTGATTGACTACTTCACAAAATTTTCACTTTTAACCGACTGTCAGTATGGCTTTAGAATCAATTACTCCACTGAACTAGCTATTCACCAACTTTGCCAAAGTATTCATGATACATTAGATAATAAAAGTAATCAAATTACAGTGTTTTGTGACCTAAGTAGGGCGTTTGATACCATATCCCATCACATTTTGCTGCATAAATTAAGTATATATGGCATACGTGGAAAAGCTCATAATTATTTTTAAAAAGCAATTTGTCCTCCAGAACACAATTTACAGTATACAATTACAAATCTTCTTCCTACAGTACGGTCAGGTGCGGTGTTCCACAAGGGTCTATTCTGGGACCAATTCTCTTTTTAATATATGTCAATGATATAATATACACAAGTACTAAATTAAAAAAAAAATTGTTTGCAGATGATGCCACAATATACGTACAGGGTCACAACATTAAAGATATTATAGCAATTCTAAATAAAGAACTAATAAATGTATCAAATTGGATTACTGCTAATAAATTAACACTAAATATTTCAAAGACATTCTATATGCTATCTAGTTCCATACATTCAATTCAAGACAATATTGATGTACAATTAAATAATAAATCATTGAGTCGAGTCAACAACATAAAATTCCTAGGTGTAACAATTGACGAAAACCTAACGTGGAAAGCTCACCTACAGCAAGTTTGTATTAGAATATCTCAAGTCACAGGTGTAATATATAGAATTAGAAATAATGTAACTAAAGATTCCCTAGAACTAATATATTATTCTACTGTATATCCAGTGTTATTGTATTGTTCAGCAGTTTGGGGAGGAGCATTCAAAACACTTATAGACCAACTATTTGTTGCACAGAAAAAAGTTATTAGGGTAATGTCATATAAATCAAAATATGAACATACCGACCCTCTCTTCTGTGACTACAAGCTTCTCAAATTACCAGATCTTATATTGCTTCAGACTTGTTTATTTGTGTTCAAAGCATTACATGTGTATCCCACCAACATATTCCAGCCACTGTCTCATAACATCAACACAAGACGACCACATGACCTAAGAGTACCGTACTGTCGCACTGTCCAGGCTCAGCGCAGTGTGAGTGTGCGGGGCGTCACACACTGGAACAACCTCCCACAGGATATCAAATCACTCACTTCTATTAATACATTTAAAGGCAAAATTAGATCATCTTTATTGCAAAGATATGAACAATAATCAGACATGTTAATATTATTATTACTATTAATATTTTTTTTTCTACTATTATTATTTACAATACTATATATACATGTATGTATGTATATGTATGTGTGTGTCTGTATGTGAATCTATATGTGTGTATGTATATGTGTGTGTATATATGTATATGTGTGTGTATGTATGTATGTATGTATGTATATGGGTATGTGTATTTGTGTTTATGTATGCATATGTGTGTGTATGTATATGTATATGTATGTATGTGTGTATGTATGTGTATATATGTATGTGTGTGAGTATGTTTTTTATTTTTTTTATTTTTTTTTTTTTTTACATTGCAGCCTATTGCGCCGGTAGGTTTCTTCCCGGTGGATCCTGATGGTCGGTCCAAGGCTTCTTTCCGGTAGGTCCTGATGGTCGGCCCAGCCCGTGCTGGCGCAGGCGAGTGTTTATAGTGGCGCCATCTTGCATTGGCTCATGCTGCCCTCCCAAAGCTCATCTTTGATCCTAGAATCTAGAGTCCGGGTTGATAGGTGGTCTTCTGGACAGCATGTGGGTAGTTTTAAGCCACTCGGCGGCGGCTGAAAAATCCCAGCTTGGTGGCACCGGGCGGGGATTGAACTCGCGTCCTCCTGAACACGAGGCCGTTACTTTGACGACTCAGCCACCGCCTGTATATATGTGTATATATGTACATATGTATGTATATGGATGCGTATGAATGTGTGTATGTGTACATATGTGTGTATATGTATATGTATGTGTATATGTGTATGTATTTGTATGTATGTATGTATGTATATATGTTTGTATGTATGTCCATATGTATGTATATGGTGTGTATGTGTATTGTTTGTATGAACGTATATGTGTATTTCTTTATGTATGTATTTGTATATGTATGCTAGGCTGCATGTATGTGTGTATGTATGTATATGTATGTGTATATGTATGTATGTATGTATGTATGTATGTTATTAAGTATGTACACATGTGGGTCTGCATGTACATGTATTTGTGTGAGTAAGCAATAAACTAAAATGTGCAGTATTTATGTCTTATACATGATAGATACTGTCTTCAACTAGGCCAAAACATTTGTTCCTCAATATCGAGGTGCTTTCATCTGTTCCTCGATAACGAGATGCTTTCATCTGTTCCTCAATATCGAGGTGCTTTCAACTACTCCTCAATATCGAGGTGCTTTTATCTGCTCCTTAATATCAAGGAGCTTTCATTTGATCCTCAATATCGAGGTGCTTTCATCTGCTCCTCTACATCAAGGTGCTTTCATCTGCAAATCAACATCAAGGTGCTTTCACCTGATCCTCAATATTAAGGTGCTTTCATCTGTTCCTCAATATCGAGGTGCTTTAATCTGCTCCTCAACATCGAGGTGCAATTATCTGCTCTTCAATATCGAGAGGCTTTCATCTGCTCCTAAATATCGATGTGCTTTCACCTGCTGCTCAATATCGGGGTGCTTTCATCTGCTACCTAATATCGAGGTGCTTTCATCTGATCCTTAATATCGAGGTGGTATCATTTGCTCCTCAATATCAAGGTGCTTTCACCCGCTCCCTAATATCGAGGTGCTTTCACCTGCTCCTCAATATCGATGTGCTTTCGCCTGCTCCTCAATATCAAGGTGCTTTCACCAGCTCCTCAATATCGATGTGCTTTCACCTGCTCCTCAATATCAAGGTGCTTTCATCTGCTTCTCAATATCAAGGTGCTTTCATCTGCTTCTCAATATCAAGGTGCTTTC
The DNA here is from genome assembly GCF_024679095.1 of Eriocheir sinensis. Classification (NCBI taxonomy): domain Eukaryota; kingdom Metazoa; phylum Arthropoda; class Malacostraca; order Decapoda; family Varunidae; genus Eriocheir; species Eriocheir sinensis. The sequence goes on along the minus strand of NW_026112052.1, from coordinate 38,553 downwards.
ATCCGCTGTTGCCTCTCTTTCTGTCTTCTATCGATATTTCCACGCTGACTGCTCTTTTGAACTTACTAACTGCATGCCTCCCCCATTCCTGTGGCCCCGCTGCACACATCTTTCTGCTCATGCTCATCTCTATACTGTCCAAACCCCTTATGGAAGAGTTAACCAGCAGCTTCACTCTTTCATCCCTCACGCTGGTAAACTCTTGAACAATCTTCATTCATCTGTATTTCCTCCTGCCTACGACTTGAACTCTTTCAAGAGGAGGGTTTCAGGGCACCTCTCCTCCCGACTTTGACCTTGATTTTGGCCACCTCTTCTGATTCTTTTATGGGAGCAGCGATTAGCGGATTTTTTTTATTATTGTTTTTTTTTGTGTGTGCCATTGAGCTGCCTCCTTTGTTGTAAAAAAAAAAAAATACCGATGTGCTTTCACCTGCTCCTCAATATCAAGGTTTTCATCTGCTTCTCTATATCAAGGTGCTTTCATCTGCTAATCAATATCAAGGTGCTTTCATCTGCTCCTCAATATCGAGGTTCTTTCATATACTCCTCAATATAAAGGTGCTTTCATCTGCTCCTCAATATCGAGGTGCTTTCATCTGCTCCTCAACATCGAGGTGCTTTCACCTGCTCCTTAATATCGATGTGCTTTCACCTGCTCCTCAAAATCGAGGTGCTATCATTTGCTCCTCAATATCAAGGTGCTTTCACCCGTTCCCCAAAATCGAGGTGCTTTCACCTGCTCCTCAATATCAAGGTGCTTTCACCAGCTCCCCAATATCGATGTGCTTTCACCTGCTCTTCAATATCAAGGTGCTATCATCTGCTTCTCAATATCAAGGTGCTTTCATCCGCTCCACAATATCGAGGTGCTTTCATCTGCTCCTCAATATCGAGGGGCTTTCATCTGCTCCTTAATATCGATGTGCTTTCACCTGCTCCTCAATATCGAGGTGCTATCATTTGCTCCTCAATATCAAGGTGCTTTCAACCGCTCCCCAATATCGAGGTGCTTTCACCTGCTCCTCAATATCAAGGTGCTTTCACCCGCTCCCCAAAATCGATGTGCTTTCACCAGCTCTTCAATATCAAGGTGGTATCATTTGCTTCTCAATATCAAGGTGCTTTCATCCGCTCCACAATATCGATGTGCTTTCATCTGCTCCTCAATATCAAGGTGCTTTCATCTGCTCCTCAATATCGAGGTGCTTTCATCTGCTACTCAATATCGAGGTGCTTTCATCTGCTCCTCAATATTGAGGTGGTATCATCTGCTCCTCAATATCGAGGTGCTTTCATCTGCTACTCAATATCGAGGTGCTTTCATCTGCTACTCAATATCGAGGTGCTTTCATCTGCTCCTCAAAATCGAGGTGATATTATTTGCTCCTCAATATCGAGTTGCTTTCGTCTGCTGCTCAATATCGAGGTGCTTTCATCTGTTCCTCAATATCGAGGTGCTTTCATCTCCTCCTCAGTATCGAGGTGCTTTCATCTGCTCCTCAATATCAAGGTGCTTTCATCTGCTCCTCAATATCAAGGTGCTTTCATCTGCTCCTCAATGTAGAGTTGCTTTCATCTGCTCCTCAATAAGAAGGTGCTTTCATCTACTCCTCAATATCGATGTGCTTTCACCTGTTATTCAATATCGAGCTGCTTTCATCTGCTCCTCAATATCAAGGTGCTTTCATCTGCTCCTCATTATCGAGCTGTTTTCATCTGCCCATTAATATCAAGGTGCTTCCATTTGCTTCACAATAGCAAGGTGCTTTCATCTGCTCCTCAATATCGAATTGCCTTCATCTGCTCCTCAATATCAAGGTGCTTTCATCTGCTCCTCAATATCGAGGTGCTTTCATCTGCTCCTCAATATCGAGGTGCTTTCATCTGCTCCTCAATATCGAGGTACTTTCATCTGCCCCTCAATATCAAGGTGCTTTCATCTGCTCCTCAATATCGATGTGCTTTAACCTGCTCCTCAATATCGAATTGCTCTCATCTGCTCCTCAATATCAAGGTGCTTTCATCTGCACCTCAATACCGAGGTGCTTTCACCTGCTCCTTAATATCGAAGAGCTTTCACTAGCTCCTCAATATCAAGGTGTTTTCACCTGCTCCCCAATATCGATATCCTTTCACCTGCTCCTTAATATCGAGGTGCTTTTATCTGCTCATCATTATCGAGGTGCTATCATCTGATCCCCAATATCGATGTGCTTTCATCTGCTCCTCAGTATCAAGGTGCTCCCATCTGCTCCTCAATATCGAGGTGCTATCATCTGATCCTCTATATCGAGGTGCTTTCATCCGCTCCTCAATATGGAGCAGTTTACATTTACTCCTCAATATCAAGGTGCTTCCTTCTGCTCCTCAATATCAAGGTGCTTTCATCTGCTCCTCATTATCGATGTGCTCTCATCTGCTCCTCAATATCGATGTGCTTTCATCTGCTCCTCAATATCAATGTGCTTTCGTCTGCTCCTCATTATCAAGCTGCTTTCACCTTCTCTTCAATATCAAGGTGCTTTCACCTGATCCTCAATATTAAGGTGCTTTCATCTGTTCCTCAATATCGAGGTGCTTTAATCTGCTCCTCAACATCGAAGTGCAATTATCTGCTCTTCAATATCGAGAGGCTTTCATCTGCTCCTAAATATCGATGTGCTTTCACCTGCTGCTCAATATCGGGGTGCTTTCATCTGCTACCTAATATCGAGGTGCTTTCATCTGATCCTTAATATCGAGGTGGTATCATTTGCTCCTCAATATCAAGGTGCTTTCACCCGCTCCCTAATATCGAGGTGCTTTCACCTGCTCCTCAAAATCGATGTGCTTTCGCCTGCTCCTCAATATCAAGGTGCTTTCACCAGCTCCTCAATATCGATGTGCTCTCACCTGCTCCTCAATATCAAGGTGCTTTCATCTGCTTCTCAATATCAAGGTGCTTTCATCTGCTCCTCAATATCAAGGTGCTTTCATCTGCTCCTCAATATCGAGGTGCTTTCATCTGCTGCTCAATATCAAGGTGCTTTCATCTGTTCCTCAATATCGAGGTGCTTTCATCTGCTCCTCAATATCGAGGTCCTTTCATCTGCTCCTCAATATCGAGGTGCTTTCATCTGCTCCTCAATATCGAGGTGCTTTCATTTGCTCCTCAATATCGTGGTGCTTTCATCTGCCTCCTTTGTTGTAAAAAAAATATCGATGTGCTTTCACCTGCTCCTCAATATCAAGGTTTTCATCTGCTCCTCCATATAAAGGTGCTTTCATCTGCTAATCAATATCAAGGTGCTTTCATCTGCTCCTCAATATCGAGGTTCTTTCATCTGCTCCTCAATATCAAGGTGCTTTCATCTGCTCCTCAATATCGAGGTGCTTTCATCTGCTCCTCAATATCGAGGTGCTTTCACCTGCTCCTCAATATCGATGTGCTTTCACCTGCTCCTCAATATCGAGGTGCTTTCATTTGCTCCTCAATATCAAGGTGCTTTCATCTGATCCTCAATATCGAGGTGCTTTCAAATGCTCCTCAATATCAAGGTGCTTTCACCAGCTCCCCAATATCGATGTGCTTTCACCTGCTCCTCAATATCAAGGTGCTATCATCTGCTTCTCAATATCAAGGTGCTTTCATCCGCTCCTCAATATCGAGGTGCTTTCATCTGCTCCTCAATATCGAGGTGCTTTCATCTGCTCCTCAATATCGATGTGCTTTCACCTGCTCCTCAATATCGAGGTGCTTTCATCTGCTCCTCAATATCAAGGTGCTTTCAACCGCTCCCCAATATCGAGGTGCTTTCACCTGCTCCTCAATATCGAGGTGCTTTCACCTGCTCCTCAATATCGAGGTGCTTTCACCAGCTCTTCAATATCAAGGTGGTATCATTTGCTTCTCAATATCAAGGTGCTTTCATCCGCTCCACAATATCGATGTGCTTTCATCTGCTCCTCAATATCAAGGTGCTTTCATCTGCTCCTCAATATCGAGGTGCTTTCATCTGCTACTCAATATCGAGGTGCTTTCATCTGCTCCTCAATATTGAGGTGGTATCATCTGCTCCTCAATATCGAGGTGCTTTCATCTGCTACTCAATATCGAGGTGCTTTCATCTGCTACTCAATATCGAGGTGCTTTCATCTGCTCCTCAAAATCGAGGTGATATTATTTGCTCCTCAATATCGAGTTGCTTTCGTCTGCTGCTCAATATCGAGGTGCTTTCATCTGTTCCTCAATATCGAGGTGCTTTCATCTCCTCCTCAGTATCGACGTGCTTTCATCTGCTCCTCAATATCAAGGTGCTTTCATCTGCTCCTCAATATCAAGGTGCTTTCATCTGCTCCTCAATGTAGAGTTGCTTTCATCTGCTCCTCAATAAGAAGGTGCTTTCATCTACTCCTCAATATCGATGTGCTTTCACCTGTTATTCAATATCGAGCTGCTTTCATCTGCTCCTCAATATCAAGGTGCTTTCATCTGCTCCTCATTATCGAGCTGTTTTCATCTGCCCATTAATATCAAGGTGCTTCCATTTGCTTCACAATAGCAAGGTGCTTTCATCTGCTCCTCAATATCGAATTGCCTTCATCTGCTCCTCAATATCAAGGTGCTTTCATCTGCTCCTCAATATCGAGGTGCTTTCATCTGCTCCTCAATATCGAGGTGCTTTCATCTGCTCCTCAATATCGAGGTACTTTCATCTGCCCCTCAATATCAAGGTGCTTTCATCTGCTCCTCAATATCGATGTGCTTTAACCTGCTCCTCAATATCGAATTGCTCTCATCTGCTCCTCAATATCAAGGTGCTTTCATCTGCACCTCAATATCGAAGAGCTTTCACTAGCTCCTCAATATCAAGGTGTTTTCACCTGCTCCCCAATATCGATGTCCTTTCACCTGCTCCTTAATATCGAGGTGCTTTTATCTGCTCATCATTATCGAGGTGCTATCATCTGCTCCCCAATATCGATGTGCTTTCATCTGCTCCTCAGTATCAAGGTGCTCCCATCTGCTCCTCAATATCGAGGTGCTATCATCTGATCCTCTATATCGAGGTGCTTTCATCCGCTCCTCAATATGGAGCAGTTTACATTTACTCCTCAATATCAAGGTGCTTCCTTCTGCTCCTCAATATCAAGGTGCTTTCATCTGCTCCTCATTATCGATGTGCTCTCATCTGCTCCTCAATATCGATGTGCTTTCATCTGCTCCTCAATATCAATGTGCTTTCGTCTGCTCCTCATTATCAAGGTGCTTTCACCTTCTCTTCAATATCAAGGTGCTTTCTTTTGCTACTCAATATCAAGGTACGTTCATCTGCTCCTCCATATTGATGTGCTTTCATCTGCTCCTCAATATCGAGGTGCTTTCATCTGCTTCTCAATATGGAGCTGTTTACATCTACTCATCAATATCAAGGTGCTTTCTTCTGCTCCTTAATATCAAGGTGTTTTCATTTGCTCCTCAATATCGATGTGCTTTCATCTGCTCTTCAATATCGAGGTGTTTTCATCTGCTCCTCAATATGAAAGTGCTTTCATATGCTCCTCAATATCAAAAAGCTTTCATCTGCTCCTCAATATCGAGGTGTTTTCATCTGATCCACAATATCGAGGTGCTTTCATCTGCTCATCAATATCGAGGTGGTACCTTCTGCTCCTCAATATCGAGGTGCTTTCATCTGCTCCTTCATATCGAGGTGCTTTCATCTTCTCCTCAATATCGAGGTGCTTCCATCTGCTCCTCAATATCGACGTGGAATCATCTGCTCCTCAATATCGAGGTGCTTTCGTCTGCTGCTCAATATCGAAGTGCTTTCATTTGCTCCTTAATATCGTGGCGCTTTCATCTGCTCCTGTATATCAAGGTGCTTTCATCTGTTCCTCATTATCAAGGTTCTTTCATCTCCTCCTCAATATCAAGGTGCTTTCATTTGCTCCTCAATATCCATGTGCTTTCACCTGCTCCTCAATATAGAGCTGCTTTCATCTGCTACTAAATATCATGGTGCATTCTTCTGCTCCTCAATATCAAGGTGCTTTCATCTGCTCCTCTATATCCATGTGCTTTCACCTGCTCCTCAATATAGAGCTGCTTTCATCTGATCCTAAATATCAAAGTGCTTTCATTTGCTCCTCAATATCAAGGTGCTTTCATCTGCTCCTCAATATCGAATTGCTTTCATCTGCTCCTCAATATCAATGTGCTTTCATCTGTTCCTCAATATCGAGGTCCTATTATCTGCTCCTCAATATCGAGGTGCTTTCGTCTGCTGCTCAATATCGAGGTGCTTTCATCTGTTCCTCAATATCGAGGTACTTTTATCTGCTCCTCAATATCGAGGTGCTTTCATCTGCTCCTCAATATCGAGGTGCTTTCATCTGCTCCTCTATATCAAGGTGCTTTCATCTGCTCCTCAATATCAAGGTGCTTTCATTTGCTCCTCAATATCGAGGTGCTTTTATTTGCTCCTCAATATCGAGGTGCTTTCATCTGCTCCTCAATATCAAGGTGTTTTCATCTGCTCCTCAATATCGATGTGCTTTCACCTGCTCCTCAATATCGAAGTGCTTTCATCTGCTCCTCAATATTAAGGTGCTTTTATCTGCTCCTCAATATCGATGTGCTTTCACCTGCTCTTCAATATCGAGGTGCTTTCACCTGCTCCTCAATATCGAGTTGCTTTCATCTGCTGTTTAATATCGAGGTGCTTTAATCTTTTCAATATCGAGGCGCTTTCATCTTCTCCTCAATATCGAGGTGGTATCATCTGCTCCTCATTTTCGAGGTGCTTTCATCTGCTCCTCAATATAGAGGTGCTATCATGTGTTCCTGAATATAGAGGTGCTTTCATCTCCTCCTCAATAACAAGGTGCTTTCATCTGCTACTCAATATCGAGGTGCTTTCATCTGTTCCTCAATATGGAGGTGCTTTCATCTGCTCCTCAATATAGAGGTGCTATCATGTGTTCCTGAAAATCAAGGTGCTTTCATCTCCTCCTCAATAACAAGGTGCTTTCACTTGCTCCTCAATATCGAGGTGCTTTCATCTGCTCCTCAATAACAAGGTGCTTTCACTTGCTCCTCAATATGAAGGTGCTTTCATCTGCTCCTCAATAACAAGGTGCTTTCACTTGCTCCTCAATATCGAGGTGCTTTCATCTCCTCCTCAATAACAAGGTGGTTTCACTTGCTCCTCAATATCAAGGTGCTTTCATCTGCTCCTCAATAACAAGGTGCTTTCACTTGCTCCTCAATATCGAGGTGCTTTCATTAGTTCCTCAATGTCAAGGAGCTTTCACCTGTCCCTCAATATAGATGTGCTTTCACCTGCTCCTCAATATCGATGTGCTTTCACCTGGTCCTCAATATCAAGGTGCTTTCATATGTTTCTCAATATGAAGGTGCTTTCATCCGTCCCACAATACAGATATGCTTTCACCTGCTGCTCAGTTTCAAGGTGCTTTTATCTGCTCCTCAATATCAAGGTGCTTTCATCTGCACATCAATATCAAGGTGCTTTCATCTGCTCCTCAATATCAAGGTGCTTTCACCTACTCCTCAATATATATGTGCTTTCAACTGCTCCTTTATTTCGATATGCTTTCACCTTCTCCTCAATATCGATTTGCTTTCACCTGCTTCTTAATATCGATTTGCTTTCACCTGCTTCTCAATATCGAGGTACTTTCACCTGCTTCTTAATTTTGAAGTGCTTTCATCTGCTCCTTAATATCGAGGTGCTTTCATCTGCTCCTCAATATCGATGTGCTTTCACCTGCTTCTCAATATCGATTTACTTTCACCCGCTTCTCAATATCGATTTACTTTCACCCGCTTCTCAATATCGATTTGTTTTCACCTGCTCCTCTACATCGATTTGCTTTCACCGGGTCCTCAGTATCGATTTGCCTTCACCTGCTCCTCAACATCGATTTGCCTTCACCTGCTCCTCAACATCGATTTGCCTTCACCTGCTCCTCAACATCGATTTGCCTTCACCTGCTCCTCAATATCGATTTGCCTTTACCTGCTCCTCAATATCGATTTGCCTTCACCTGCTCCTCAACATCGAATTGCTTTCACCTGCTCCTCAATATCGATTTGCCTTCACCTGCTCCTCATCATCGATTTGCTTTCACCTGCTCCTCAATATCGATTTGCCTTCACCTGCTCCTCAATATCGATTTGCTTTCACCTGCTTCTCAATATCGATGTGCTTTCACCTGCTCCTCAATATCGATGTGCTTTCACCTACTTCTTAGTATCGATGTGCTTTCACCTGCTTCTCAATATCGATGTGCTTTCACCTGCTCCTCAATATCGATGTGCTTTCACCTACTTCTCAGTATCGATGTGCTTTCACCTGCTTCTCAATATCGAGGTACTTTCACCTGCTCCTCAATATCAAGGTGCTTTCAGCTGTTCCCCAGTATCGAAGTGCTTTCACTTGGTACTCAATATCGAGGTGCTTTTATCTACTCCTTAATATCGAGGTGCTTTCATCTACTCCCCAATTTCGATGTGCTTTCACTTTGTACTCAATATCGAGGTGCTTTTATGTACTCCTCAATATCGAGGTGCTTTCATCTACTCCTCAATATCGAGGTGCTTTCGTCTGCTGCTCAATAACCAGGTGCTTTCATCTGTTCCTCAGTATCGAGGTGCTTTCATCTGCTCCTCAATATCAAGGTGCTATCATCTGCTCCTCAATATCAAGGTGCTATCATCTGCTCCTCAATATCAAGGTGCTTTCATCTGCTCCTCTATATCGATGTGCTTTCACCTGCTCCTCAATATCGAATTCTTTTTATCTGCTCCACAATATCGAGGTTCTTTCATCTGCTCCTCAATGTCAAGGTGCTTTCATCTGCTCCTCAATATGAAGGTGCTTTCATCTGCTCCTCAATAACGAGGTGCTCTCCTCTTCTCATCATTATAGAGGTGCTATCATCTGTTCCCCAATATCGATAGGCTTTCATCTGATTCCTCAATATCAATGTGCTTTCATCTGCTCCCCAATATCGATATGCTTACATCTGATTCCTCAATATCAAGGTGCTCTCATCTGCTCCTCAATATCGAGGTGCTTTCATCTGCTCCTTTATATGGAGCTGTTTACATCTGCTCTTCAATATCAAGGTGCTCTCACCTGCTCCTCAATATCGAGGTGCTATCATCTGCTCCTCAATATAGAGTTGCTTTATCTGCTCTTCAATATGGAGCTGTTTACATCTGCTTCTCAATATCAAGGTGCTTTATATCTCTTTCTGAATATCAAGGAGCTTTCATCTGCTCCTCAATATCGAGATGCTTTCATCTGCTCTTCAATATCGATGTGCTTTCATCTGCTCCTCAATATCAAGGTGCTTTCATCTCCACCTCAATATCGAGGTGCTTTCACCTGCTCCTTAATATCGAGGTGCTTTCACCTGCTCCCCAATATCGATGTGCTTTCACCTGCTCTTGATATTGAGGAGCAAATGAAAGGACCTCGATATTGACGAGCAGGTGAAGGCACATCGATATTGAGGAGCAGATTAAAGCACCTCGATATTGACGAGCACCTGATATTGAGGAGATGAAAGCACCTCGATGTTGAGAGGATGAAAGCACCTTGATGAGGCAGATGAAGCACTTCGCTGTTGAGGAGAGGATGAAAGCATCTCGATGAGGAGCATGATACACCTCGATATTGAGGCAGATGATGATATTGAGGGCAGATGATAGCATCTCGATGATGGAGCAGATGAAAGCACCTCGATATTGAGAGGCAGATGAAGCACCTCGATATGAGGAGATGAAAGCACCTCGATGATTGAGGAGCAGATGAAACCTCGATGGTGAAGCACCTCGATGAGGGGCAGATGAAAGCACCTCGATATTGAGAGCAGATGAAGCACCTCGATGATGAGGGCAGATGAAAGCTGAGCAGATGAAAATCGATGTTGAGGAGCAGATGAAAGCACCTCGATGTTGAGGGCAGATGAAACATCGATATTGAGGAGCAGATGAAAGCACCTCGATATTGAAACAGATGAAAGCACCTCGATATTGAGGAGCAGATGAAGCACCTCGATGATGAGGAGCAGATGAAAGCACATCGATGTTGAGGAGCAGATGAAAGCACCTCGATATTGAGGAGCAGATGAAAGCATCGATATTGAGGAGCAGATGAAACACCTCGATATTGAGGAGCAGATGAAAGCACCTCGATATTGAGGAGCAGATGAAAGCACCTCGATATTGAGGAGCAGATGAAAGCACCACGATATTGTGGAGCAGATGAAAGCACCTCGATATTGAGAGCAGATGAAAGCACCTCGATGAGGGGCAGATGAAAGCACCTCGATATTGAGGCAGATGAAAGCACCTCGATAGTGAGCAGCAGTTGAAAGCACATCGATATTGAGGAGCAGATGAAAGCACCTCGATATTGAGCAGATGAAGCCTCGATGAGCAGAAACACCTCGATATTGAGGGCAGATGAAAGCACCTCGATATTGAGGCAGATGAAAGCACCTCGATATTGAGGAGCAGATGAAAGCACCTCGATATTGAGGCAGATGAAAGCACCTCGATGAGGAAGCAGATGAAAGCACTACGATATTGAGAAGATGAAAGCACCTCGATATTGAGGAACAGATGAAAGCACCTCGATATTGAGGAGCAGATGAAAGCACCTCGATATTGAGCAGCAGATGAAAGCACCTCGATATTGAGGAGCAGATGAAGCACCTCGATATTGAGCAGATGAAAGCATCGATATTGAGGAGCAGATGAAAGCACCTTGATATTGAGGAGCAAATGAAAGCACCTCGATATTGAGGCAGATGAAAGCACCTCGATATTGAGGAGCAGATGAACACCTCGATATTGAAGAGCAGATGAAAGCACCTCGATATTGAGGCAGATGAAGCACCTCGATATTGAGGAGCAGATGAAGCACATCGATATTGAGGGCAGATGAGCACCTCGATATTGAGGAGCAGATGAAAGCACATCGATATTGAGGAGTAGATGAAAGCACTTCGATATTGAGGGCAGATGAAAGCACCTTGATATTGAGGGCAGATGAAAGCACCTGATGTTGAGGAGCAGATGAAGCACCTCGATATTGAGGCAGATGAAAGCACCTCGATGATGAGCAGATGAAAGCACCTCGATATTGAGGAGCAGATGAAAGCACCTCGATATTGAGAGCAGATGAAACACATCGATATTGAGGAGCAGATGAAAGCATCGATATTGAGGCAGATGAAAGCACCTCGATATTGAGGGCAGATGAAGCACCTCGATATTGAGGAGCAGATGAAAGCACCTTGATGAGGAGCAGATGAAGCACCTCTGATATTGAGGAAGATGAAAGCACATCGATATTGAGGAGCAGATGAAAGCACCTCGATATTGAGAGCAGATGAAAGCACCTCGATATTGAGGCAGATGAAAGCACCTCGATATTGAGGGATGAAAGCACCTCGATATTGAGGAGCAGATGAAAGCACCTCGATATTGAGGCAGAGCAGATGAAAGCACCTCGATATTGAGGAGCAGATGAAAGCACCTCGATATTGATGAGCAGATGAAAGCGGTGAGGCAGATGAAGCATCGATGAGGAGCAGATGAAAGCATCGATATTGAGGGCAGATGAAAGCACCTCGATATTGATGAGCAGATGAAAGCACTCGATATTGAGGAGCAGATGAAAGCACCTCGATATTGAGGCAGATGATAGCACATCGATATTGAGGAGCAGATGAAAGCACCTCGATATTGAGGAGCAGATGAAGCACCTCGATATTGAGGAGCAGATGAAAGCACCTCGATATTGAGGAGCAGATGAAAGCACCTCGATATTGAGGAGCAGATGAAAGCACCTCGATATTGAGGAGCAGATGAAAGCATCTCGTTATTGATTAGCAGATGAAAGCACCTCGATATCGAGGAGCAGATGAAAGCACCTCGGAATTGAAGAGCAGATGAAAGCACCTCGATAATGAGGAGCAGATGAAAGCACCTCGATATTGAGGAGCAGATGAAAGCACCTCGATATTGATGAGCAGATGAAAGCACCTCGATATTGAGGAGCAGATGAAAGCGATATTGATGAGCAGATGAAAGCACATCGATATTGAGGGCAGATGATAGCACCTAGATATTGAGGAGCAGATGAAAGCACCTCGATATTGAGGAGCAGATGAAAGCACATCGATATTGAGGAGCAGATGAAAGCACCTTGATATTGAGGAGCAGATGAAAGCACCTCGATATTGAGGAGCAGATGAAAGCACCTCGATATTGAGGAGCAGATGAAAGCACCTCGATATTGAGGAGCAGATGAAAGCACCTTGATATTGAGAGCAGATGAAAGCACCTCGATATTGAGGAGCAGATGAAAGCACCTCGATATTGAGGGTCAGATGAAAGCACCTTGATATTGAGGAGCAGATGAAAGCACATCGATATTGAGGAGCAGATGAAAGCACATCGATATTGAGAAGCAGATAGAAGCACCTCGATATTGAGCAGATGAAAGCACCTCGATATTGAGGGCAGATGAAAGCACCTTCGATATTGAGGAGCAGATGAAAGCACCTTGATAATGAGGAGCAGATAGAAGCACCTTGATATTGAGGAGCAGATGAAAGCACCTCGATATTGAGGAGCATATGAAAGCACATCGGTATTGAGGAGCAGATGAAAGCACTGATATTGAGGAGCAGATGAAAGCACCTCGATATTGAGGGCAGATGAAAGCACCTCGATATTGAGGAGGAGATTAAAGCACATTGATATTGATGAGCAGATGAAAGCACCTTGATATTGAGGAGCAGATGAAAGCACCTCGATATTGATGAGCAGATGAAAGCACCTCGATATTGATGCGATATTGAGAAGCAGATGAAAGCACATCGATATTAGTGAGCAGATAAAAGCACATCGATGTTGAGGAGCAGATGAAAGCACATCGATGTTGAGGAGCAGATGAAAGCACATCGATATTGAGAAGCAGATGGAAGCACCTCGATATTGATGAGCAGATAAAAGCAACTTGATATTGAGGAGCAGATAAAAGCACCTAGATACTGAGGAGCAGATGAAAGCACCTTGATAATGAGGAGCAGATGAAAACACCTTGATATTGAGGAGCAGATGAAAACAGTCATTATTGAGGAGCAGATGAAAGCACCTCGTTATTGAGGAGCAGATGATAGCACCTCGATATTGATGAGCATATGAAAGCATATTGATTTTGAGGAGCAGATGATAGCACCTCGATATTAGTGAGCAGATGAAAGCACATCGATGTTGAGGAGCAGATGAAAGCACCTCGATATTGAGGAGCAGATAAAAGCACCTCGATATTCAGGAGCAGGGGAAAGAACCAAGATATTGAGGAGCAGATGAAAGCACCTTGATATTGAGGAGCAGATGAAAGCACCTCGATATTGAGGAGCATTTGAAAGCACATCGATATTGAGGAGCAGGTGAAAGCACATCGATATTGAGGAGCATTTGAAAGCAATTCGATATTGAGGAGCAGATGAAAGCTCCTAGATATTGAGGAGCAGATGAAAGCAATTATATTGAGGAGATGAAAGCACCTCGATATTCAGGAGCAGATGAAAGCACCTCGATATTCAGGGGCAGATGAAAGCACCTTGATATAGAGGAGCAGATGAAAGCAACTTAATAATAAGTTCAGAAGAAAGCATTTCGATACCGAGGAGCAGATGAAAGAACATAGATATTGAGGAGCAGATGAAACCACCTTGATATTGAGGAGCAGATGAAAGAACATAGATATTGAGGAGCATATGAAACCACCTTTGATATTGAGGAGCAGATGAAACCACCTTGATATTGAGGAGCAGATGAAAGCACCTTGATGTTGAGGAGCAGATGAAAATAGCTCAATATTGAGGAGCAGATGAAAGGACCTCGTTATTGAGGATCAGATGATATCACCTCGATATTGATGAGCAGATGAAAGCACCTTGATATAGAGGAGCTGATGAAAGCACCTCGATATTGAGGAGCAGATGAAAGCACCTCGATATTGAGGAGCAGATGAAAGCACCTAGTTATTGAGGAGCAGATGAAAGCACCTCGATATTGAGGAGCAGATGAAAGCACCTAGATATTGAGGAGCAGATGAAAGCACCTCGATATTAATGAGCATATGAAAGCACATCGATATTGAGGAGCAGATGAAAGCACCTTGATATTGAGGAGCAAGTGAAAGCACCTTGTTATTGAGGAGCAGATGAAAGCACCTTGATGTTGAGGAGCAGATGAAAATAGCTCAATATTGAGGAGCAGATGAAAGGACCTCGTTATTGAGGATCAGATGATATCACCTCGATATTGATGAGCAGATGAAAGCACATCGATATTGGGGAGCAGATGATAACACCTCGATATTAATGAGCAGATGAAAGCACATCAATACTGAGGAGCAGATGAAAGAACATCGATATTGAGGTGCAGATGGAAGCACCTCGATATTGAGGAGCAGGTGAAAGCATACTGATATTGGGAAGCGGGTGAAAGCACCTTGATATTGAGGAAGCACCTCGATATTGAGGAGCAGATGAAAGCACCTTGATACTGAGGAGCAGATGAAAGCACCTTGATATAGAGGAGCTGATGAAAGCACCTCGATATTGAGGAGCAGATGAAAGCACCTCGATATTGAGGAGCAGATGAAAGCACCTAGTTATTGAGGAGCAGATGAAAGCACCTCGATATTGAGGAGCAGATGAAAGCACCTAGATATTGAGGAGCAGATGAAAGCACCTCGATATTAATGAGCATATGAAAGCACATCGTTGTTAAGGAGCAGATGATAGCACCTCGATATTGAAGAGCAGATGAAAGCACGTCGTTGTTAAGGAGCAGATGATAGCGCCCTGATATTGAGGTACTTGAAAGCACATCGATATTGACGAGCAGACGAAAGCATATCGATATTGAGGATCAGATGAAAGCACCTCGATATTGAGGAGCAGATGATAGCACCTCGATATTGAGGAGCAGATGATAGCACCTCGATATTAATGAGCAGATGAAAGCATCTCAATATTGAGGAGCAGATGAAAGCAGCTCGATATTGAGGAGCTGGTGAAAGCACATCGTTATTGATGAACAGATGAAAGCACCTTGATATTGAGGAGCAGATGAAAGCACCTCGATATTGAGGAGCAGATGAAAGCAACTTGATAATTAGGAGCAGATGAAAGCATCTTGATATAGAGGAGCAGATGAAAGCACCTTGATATTGAGGAGCAGATGAAAACACCTTGTTAATGAGAAGCAGATAAAAGCACCTCGTTATTGAGGAGCAGATGAAAGCACCTCGATATTGAGGAGCAGATGAAAGCACCTCGATATTGAGGAGAACAAATCACCTCGATATTGATGAGCAGAAGATATCACCTCGAGATTGAGGGCAGATGAAACACATCGATATTGAGGAGCAGATGAAAGCACCTCGATATTGAGGAGGAGATAAAGCACCTCGATATTGAGGAGCAGATGAAAGCACCTCGATATTGAGGAGCAGATGAAAGCACCTCGATATTGAGGAGCAGATGAAAGCACCTCGATATTGAGAAGCAGATGAAAGCACCTCGTTATTGAGGAGCAGATGAAAGCACCTCGACATTGAGAAGCAGATGAAAGCACCTCGATACTGAGGAGCAGATGAAAGCACCTCGATATTGAGGAGCAGATGAAAGCACCTCAATATTGAGGAGCAGATGAAAGCCACTCGATATTGAGGAGCAGATGAAAACACCTCGTTATTGAGGAGCAGATGAAAGCACTTCGATATTGAGGAGCAGATGAAAGCACCTCGTTATTGAGAAGCAGATGAGACACCTCGATATTGAGGAGCTGATGAAAGCACCTCGATATTGAGTAGCAGGTGAAAGCACTTCGATATTGAGGAGCAGATGAAAGCACCTCGATATTGAGGAGCAGATGAAAGCACCTCGATATTGATGAGCAGATGAAAGCATATCGTTTTTGAGGAGCAGATGATAGCACCTCGATATTAATCAGCAGATGAAAGCACATCGATATTGAGAAGCAGATAGAAGCACCTCGATATTCAGTAGCAGGTGAAAGCACATCGAGATTGGGGAGCAGGTGAAAGAACCAAGATATTGAGGAGCAGATGAAAGCACCTTGATACTGAGGAGCAGATGAAAGCACCTCGATATTGAGGAGCCTTTGAAAGCACATCGATAATGAGGAGCAGGTGAAAGCACATCGATATTGATGAGCATTTGAAAGCAATTCGATATTGAGGAGCAGATGAAAGCTCCTAGATATTGAGGAGCAGATGAAAGCAATTATATTGAGGAGAAGATGAAAGCACCTTGATATAGAGGAGCAGATGAAAGCACCTCGATATTCAGGAGCAGATGAAAGAAACTTAATATTGAGTTCAGAAGAAAGCATTTCGATACCGAGGAGCAGATGAAAGAACATAGATATTGAGGAGCAGATGAAACCACCTTGATATTGAGGAGCAGATGAAAGTACCTTGATGTTGAGGAGCAGATGAAAATAGCTCAATATTGAGGAGCAGATGAAAGGACCTCGTTATTGAGGATCAGATGATATCACCTCGATATTGATGAGCAGATGAAAGCACATCGATATTGGGGAGCAGATGATAACACCTCGATATTAATGAGCAGATGAAAGCACATCAATACTGAGGAGCAGATGAAAGCATATCGATATTGAGGTGCAGATGGAAGCACCTCGATATTGAGGAGCAGGTGAAAGCACACTGATATTGGGAAGCGGGTGAAAGCACCTTGATATTGAGGAAGCACCTCGATATTGAGGAGCAGATGAAAGCACCTTGATACTGAGGAGCAGATGAAAGCACCTTGATATAGAGGAGCTGATGAAAGCACCTCGATATTGAGGAGCAGATGAAAGCACCTCGATATTGAGGAGCAGATGAAAGCACCTAGTTATTGAGGAGCAGATGAAAGCACCTCGATATTGAGGAGCAGATGAAAGCACCTAGATATTGAGGAGCAGATGAAAGCACCTCGATATTAATGAGCATATGAAAGCACATCGATATTGAGGAGCAAGTGAAAGCACCTTGATATTGAGGAGCAAGTGAAAGCACCTTGTTATTGAGGAGCAGATGAAAGCACCCTGATATTGAGGAGTACTTGAAAGCACATCGATATTGACGAGCAGACGAAAGCACATCGGTATTGAGGGCAGATGAAAGCAGCTTGATATTGAGAAGCAGATGAAAGCACCTCGATATTGAGGAGCAGGTGAAAGCACATCGATATTGAGGAGCAGATGAAAGCACCTTGATATTGAGAAGCAGATGAAAGCAGCTCGATATTGAGGAGCTGGTGAAAGCACATCGATATTGATGAACAGATGAAAGCACCTTGATATTGAGGAGCAGATGAAAGCACCTCGATATTGAGGAGAAGATGGAAGCAACTTCATATTGAGGAGCAGATGAAAGCATCTTGATATTGAGGAGCAGATGAAAACACCTCGTTATTGAGAAGCAGATAAAAGCACCTCGTTATTGAGGAGCAGATGAAAGCACCTCGTTATTGAGAAGCAGATAAAAGCACCTCGTTATTGAGAAGCAGATGAAAGCACCTCGATATTGAGGAGCAGATGAAAGCACCTTGATATTGAGGAGCAGATGAAAACACCTCGTTATTGAGAAGCAGATGAAAGCACCTCGATCCTGAGGAGCAGATGAAAGCACCTCGATATTGAGGAGATAAAAGCACCTCGATATTGAGGAGCAGATGAAAGCACCTCGATATTGAGGAGCATATGAAAGCACATCGATATTGAGGAGCAGATGAAAGCACCTCGATATTGAGAAGGAGATAAAAGCACCTCGATATTGAGGAGCAGATGAAAGCACCTCGATATTGAGGAGCATATGAAAGCACATCGATATTGAAGAGCAGATGAAAGCACATCGATATTGAGAAGCAGATGAAAGCACCTCGTTATTGAGGAGCAGATGAAAGACCCTCGACATTGAGAAGCAGATGAAAGCACCTCGATGCTGAGGGCAGATGAAAGCACCTCGATATTGAGGAGCAGATGAAAGCACCTCAATATTGAGGGCAGATGAAAGCCACTCGATATTGAGGGCAGATGAAAACACCTCGTTATTGAGGAGCAGATGAAAGCACTTCGATATTGAGCAGATGAAAGCACCTCGTTATTGAGAAGCAGATGAGACACCTCGATATTGAGGAGCTGATGAAAGCACCTCGATATTGAGTAGCAGGTGAAAGCACTTCGATATTGAGGAGCAGATGAAAGCACCTCGATATTGATGAGCAATTGAAAGCACCTCGTTATTGAGGAGCAGATGAAAGTACCTCGATATTGAGGAGCAGATGAAAGCACTTCGATATTGAGAAGCAGATAAAAGCACCTCGATATTGAAGAGCAGATGAAAGCACCACGATATTCAGTTTGCTCCCGACGCAGCGAAATGACGGTCGATTCTATATTTGAAGGAGTTGACGGTATTGGAATTTACTTATTCTTAGGGAAGATATTTCCAGTGGGGGATGTCTCGGATCGAAAAACTCCTTCAATGTCTATTACATCGACTCGACTGAATGAGTAGACCGTTATTTATAGTTCTTGAGTTGGTTTGCAGTTCAAAGAATTGGAGTAGTCGACGCTATTGAACTTTTCAGGTACTTGAAAACTTGAATCAAATTCTCTCGTAGACTTCTTTTTTCCAGTGTAAAGAGATTGAGTCGTTTGAGTCCTTCCTAGTACGGTTAGGCCCTTAAGGTTGTAATTATCTTCGTGGCGCGTCATTGAATCCTTTTCAGTAAAACAATGTCCTTTCTGTAATTAGGAGACCAGAACTGTACTGCATACTCGAGGTGCGGTCCTACCATGGAATTATACAAGGACAGCATCACGTCTGGCGCCTTGCACTCGAACTTTCTCGCTATGATTCCGAGCATAGTGTTGGGTTTGTTATATGCTTTCTTTTTACAGTGATTCACGTGTTTCAGGTCATTCCTGATAATGACTCCAAGATCCTTTTCCTCCTGCATCGCCTGCAGAGGTTTCCCATTCAAGATGTATTTGCAGTTATTATTTCTGGACCCAATGTGCATGATTTTGCATATGTCAACATTAGAGGACATTTGCCATTTTTCCGACCATTCGATAATTTAATTGAGGTCTTTCTGAATGATTTCGCAGTCGGTCTTTGTAAGGGCCTTTCCACTCACCTTGGTGTCATCAACAAATTTCGATATTGTGGATTTCAGTTGTGATTCGAGGTCATTGATATATATATATATATATATATATATATATATATATATATATATATATATATATATATATATATATATATATATATATATATATATATATATATATATATATATATATATACATATATATATATATATATATATATATATATATATATATATATATATATATATATATATATATATATATATATATATATATATATATATATATATATATATATATTAGGTGGAGTCATATAAAACTTTTTTGAAATTCAAAATTCCTGAATTGGTAAGAATTTACTTGTGGTGAAAAAATAACTGTGTAAAAATTTTAAAGTCCTATCTCAAAATCTTGAACTCCCACATCACCTTAAAAGTTTGAGTTTTTAATGAAAATATAGTATTATTGTATAAATTTTTTAAACATATTTTATGCATGAAACTTTTTTATGCCTTGGGTCCTAACGTATGGAATAAACTTTATTAAACTCATATAAAAAGTTTCAACGAATTCCTTTGACATTCTGTACTTCCACAATTTGGGTGAATATGTGCAAAAAATGCATTTTTTTGTGTTTTTATAGCATTTTAAAAAATATTTTAAGTGTGAAAAGTTTAATGCCTGGGGTCATATTATGTTAATTAAACTATATTTAAGTCATAAAAAAAGTTTCAACGAGATCACTTATCATTTTTTACTTTCACAATTTAAATGAAATAATGTAAAATGTGTCTTTTTATTCTACTATTTAAATATAATCATTAGTTGCTGGTAGTACTTACATGAGTTTAAAATGCGAACTTTTATGTTCATAACGCATTTTATAAGTATGTAAGCTAGTTGCTCTGCATGTTTTATCTAAGCTAATTATTATATGAGAATAATGGCAAAGAAAACACCCCAGGACTCACCACGTGGAGGCGACCGGCATAGAGTCCCACCCTACTCCAAGCAACCACCCAACCATATTGGGTTTGATATTACATTAATGATTTGAAGTCACATTTTGAGTCGAATTTTGGCATGACACTTCTGGACTTCAATTTATTCATAATGAAGCCATCTCTGTTTTTCACCCCAACCACAGGCAGATGCCTCGGTCACAATCTTGATATGGCGTTCCACTGCCTGTGTGTGACATGGAATTGGTGGAATGATGTCATTGGAAATTCCTTACTTTTAATCATGGACCATTTCATCAGTTTCGATTTGTTTAGTGAATATTGGTTCATGAGTGTTCTTCCAGTCAATTAATTCTGTATAATTGGTTGCTTGCCTGTTAAGAGTTGGTATTCTGAATGTTCGAACTCGACCAGTGGGACAGCTTTCTTCTCTTATCCTGAGAATCCGCCTCCACGCTAGTTCTTTGTAGGACAATTGTCATCCGTTAGCATTGCAACAAGAATGCTCTGAACTAAAGAGTTTCTTTCTAGTACAGGCATGACAATTTCTTGGATATCTTCCTCCATTTGTTGACATTTGCTAATCATCTTGAATGCATGTCGGGCAGCTTGAGAAATAGTTGGCTGGCATTTAATAGCGAACCATACAGGAACATACACAAACATGATATACTTGACAATTTTTTTTCAAGAATTATCACTTGGCTCTTCTGATGACACATAAAGCCGCAGGGCTCGAAGCTATTGTCAGCCACCTAGAATGTGCCATTTTACCAAGTGCAGAGCTGCCACTGCAGAACTGCATTCACCTTTAGACACAGCCAAATATAAGTCAAGTAGATATTTCTGGTCAGAGGAGAGATCTTGCCGGAGGTCATCCTCCACAGCAATATCTTCTGATGGAATAGCACAAAACTGAACAATTGGAGGTTTTCACAATTATCAATATGTAGCCAATGCTTTGCCAATAGGTCCTGTGAACTATTGTGGACCACTAGTCTTTCCAAGTCAAGCTGAACAAGCAAGTGTCTGAGAGGTAATTCATTAGCATGTAATTGGCACACAGCCCAGTGTAATGGTCGTTTCAAATGTTTCCTCAATCTCTTGATGATTCCAGCCCTCCATCCTGTCATTGACATTTTGTTCCATCACATCCAATTGCTTCAATGTTTTCCAAAGTCAATGGAGCTACCCACGTGCTGGCCTGAAGACCACCCATCAACCCCGGGCTCAAGGATAACTTCTGAGGAAGCTCAAAAGATGAATCACTGGGGGGTGGCATGAAATAACACAAGATGGCCTGCAACCTCCCTGCACCAAAGCGGGCTGGAGTGACCATCAGGCCCCCACGGAAGAAACCTACTACAGTCTGGCCCAGGCCACGTAAAAATAAATAAATAAAAAATGTCCAACCTAGCTTTTAGCCAAGAAACCCTATTAGCATTTATTAATGCACTGAACCCTGGCCATAGTTCATTGCCTAGCTCAATCAGCATTTTACCTTTTTCCACACAATATTCTTTATTCTTTCTCAGTTACTCTACTTTCTTTCACATACTTTTATTTGGCTCCTTTGTTTATTCAATTCTGGGGTTATCTTTGCCTCCTCACCCTGCTCCTTTCCAGCACTCCATTGGGGATCTTTACCTACATATCCACACTCAACAGACGGTGATGGCCACCACTGTGAGAGGTGGTGGTGCACATAGAAGATATCTGTCTTGGCTGACTCCTCCGACTGTTTCATCTGCTAGCCAGCATCCAACAGGAGGCGGCTGAGCGTTGAAAACGAGATTAGCATCTGTACTGATGGTCATTTTAGTAAGGAAATACAGCGGTAACAGTTAGCAAGAGTGTTCCAAGAGCGTTTGAAACGAATAAGACTATGGTTTCCAAATACAGCAGGTGTTTGAGTATGCAGGATGAAATAATTGCCAAATGGGAAATATGATCACAAATGAAATTAGGATAGCGTTTGATTGAGTCACAAATACAAGACTTATTTATAGCTTTAACTAACTGAGGAATAGCGTATACTAAGCCCTTCGTCCTTTCGTACCATATCGAGGATGAGCATATACTAAGTCTGGATACAACTGGCCAATATGAAGTTATTTTCTCTATATTTATGCATACATCTCAGGTATCAATCAATTAATTTATGTTTCTTTATGTGCACCATTTAATTCTGCATGTTTTCATATATACATGATGATTATGTTGAGGTTATGGCTGAAACCTTGTTATATTCAATAGCGACATTTGAAATTTAGCCTTTAGCAATCGGATATAGTGTAGGCGCTGTTTTGTGACACGTGTGAAGACTCAACTAATAATACAGGTAACTCTAGATATCATGAAATAAATCCATGAAGAATTAAATGTAAATCAAAACCAATGTAAATCAAGCAAGAGAGGTAGGTTTCTGTCGAAAAAATAAATATAATACCGTGTTATTTCTTGACATATAGCGCTAAACTTTAGACAACAATTTGAAAAAAAAAAGTGAAAGAATGAGGGTTCTTAAAATGCTCAGAAATATATGCGGGTTAAAAAGCATTGACAGTAACACGGTTCCCGAAGTATACCTATTTTTGGTATAATCTTTACTGCTGAATTGACAAATTGTCCTTGAGTAAAACAATGATAATAATGGTGGCCGGGCTGGTGTTGTGAGAAGCCACGTCACCTTTTGCCCCTCTTCAGTTCTATCCTCTGTTCGCTTTGTCTCCAGTTTCCTTTCACGGCCGTTCTATCTCTACGGTGGTGAAGCAGTCTTTTCTCTTCCAGCAAACCTATCAACAGTGGCGTTCCACGAGGGCTCTGTCCTATCTTACTCTCTTCCTGTTGATATCAATGATCTTCTTTCCATAACAAACTGTCATGTGTCATATCGCCGATGAAGCTCCTCTGCTTTATTCAACTTCTTTTCAATAGAACCCTCTCAACAAAGTACACGACTCAGACTGGAGGCTGCAGGCAACAACCTCAGACCTTGCTATCATTTCCGATTGGGGCAGGAAGACATTGTGATAGCTTCAGTACTCAAACTCCATTCTCCACCTATCAACGACACAATCTTCAAACACCTATCCCCTATTCTTCCCGACAACCTCAGCTGTCCGTCTTGTACAAACATCCTCAGATATCCTTATCAAAATCTCAGCTGGAAACTATAGTACTCTCTCTTCAAATCAGCTTCCACACCGAGGTTAGGCGTTCTGTATAGGCCTCCACCAGTTCTCTCCCCTTTACAGTTACTGTCCCTTATATAGGGGCCTTATCCGCCCTCGTGTAGATATGCATCTCACATGTGAGGCTCCACCTCTACAGCTCTTCTGGACAGAGTGAACCTAAGGGCTCTTCGTCTCATCCAGCTCTCCTCCTCCTACTGATAGTCTTCCCTCTTAAATTCCACCGTCTTGCCTCTCTTTCTATATATGGTATTTCCATGGCTGCTCTTCTGAACTTACTAACATGCCTCCCCCTCCCATGGCCCTGCACACAACTTTCTACTCTCATGCTCATCCCCTGTCCAAACCCCTTGTAAAGTTAGCAGCATCTTCACCTGGGTGCAATTCTAGCTGGTAAGCCTGGAACAAATCTTCCTTCATCTGTATTTCCTCCTGCCTCGACTTGAACTCTTTCAAAATGAGGGTAGTGGGACATCCCTCCCGAAGTGACCTTTCTTTCAACTTCCTCTTTGATTCTTTTTTGGAACATGGCGAAGCCGGACTTTTAATGTGTTTTCTTTTTGTGCCTTAGGCTGTAAATTATTTTTTTTATAATACATGCGATGATACAACTGATATCATGATTAACATTATTCTCACCATCTTTCGTGGTTATGATGACAGACAACAACTAGACAGAACCCACAATTCACACGGTTCCTGGTGACCGCGGCATCCACAGCTGTTTATTGTTTAGGTGTGGTTGTGGTTTTCAAACATTACAAATGGCATGGGCTGGTGTTGCAGAAATATCTCTAAGTACATACTGATTATGTACAGCTTTGAGATCATATAAGCATATTATTCTAAGTCTTTTCCGTAGAGTTATGACAGACAACTAGGCAGGAACACATTCCTGCAGTTCTGGTGACACGGCGGCATGCAGCTGTTTTGTGGGTGTGGTTGTGTGGTTTATAAACAATGCAAATGGAACCCGGGCTGGTACTACGTGAAATAACTCTAAATACAAGACTCTTGATGTACGGTTTCTGATATCATATTTGCGGTATTCTCACTAATATTAATAGTGTCAGCCAAACACATGGATATTTTTTCCAATACCAGTTCTTTTATGTAGCAGCACTGCTCCTTATTCGCTGATAAGCAAACCACCTGTGACATCAAGATCAAGATTGTAAATGGGCATACAATGAAGCAGGATAACAGCAGGGCATGAGCAATCCTCCACCCGATTTAATTTTTGTATGGTAGTTATTTGATTGCTATTCTAAAGGTAACATATTACTCGGAACAGCCCACACCGGACTATGAAGGATCATTAACATGGCATAAAGATGCAATTTTTTATTGGATAGAATTAGAAAAACAGACCGTAAAAACATACGTGATATCAGGAAGCTGTGCATCCATCATTATTTCGCAGGGATGCATTTCTCTAACACCAGCCGGCACGCCATTTTCATTGCTGCTTTACTCAGGACCTTATCCAATTCAAAAATATATAAATTTTGGGGAACTGTACATTATCATGTTCTTTTCTTATACATATTTCTGAGCATTTTAAGAACTTTTTTTAAATTATTTGTCTTAAGTTTAGGTTTTTATTCTCATGCATAAAATCATTGATTATTTTTCATGACCTACCTCTTGTTTGATTTACATTGTTTTGATTCTGTGACCTCTTCAAGGACGCAATACTCGGCCCGTAAATGGAGTTACCTGAAGTTTATAAGAATAATAACTGATGCCTGGAAACATAACTACAAACCTTTGGAGGCCCTCCTCCTTCTGTCATCATATTTGCTTTCATTCTGGCCCTCTTAAGCGGACCTTGGGGCAGTCATGACCTTGAACCTGGCGTGACCTTGGCGTGACCGTATCATGGTGACCTTCTCCTCCCTCCTGTCATCTCTGTCTCAAATCCTGCAGGAAAAAATACAATAATTGTGGTTACGCTGCTGATGCCAAGAGGCCATAACTGAAGTCAATTCAGTTGATATCACAAGAGGCAAAAAGTAGATGTATAATGATGTATTCATACCAATATGTTTTCTTTAATGCCTTTGTTCTTTATGTAGTAATCTCTACAGGTGATTTCTGAAAACAATTCAATGTAACCTAAACATAAAACTATTAGATAACCTGCATATTTTGTTTGTAACACAGAGATAAAATGTAACTTCTAAATGCTCTACTTGGAATCTCTGGCTACAAGTAAGTAGCTGGGATGAGATCACCCTCCTCTTTCTGAGAATAATGACTGAAGCAGGTGGAGGTGGTGGAGGAACAGCAGAAGTGGAGGAGGGGGAGACGTAGTTGAGGCAGGAGGTGTAGTGGTGGAGTAGGAAGTGAAGGAGAAGTGGAGGAGGGAGTACTGCTGGAGGGCACACATTGTTGGGGGTAGTGGAGTCTGGGGAGTGACCGAGGGACTACAGCAGTGGAAGGAGCTGGGGGCAAGGGAAATTCCACTGTCAGATGTGAATCTAAATTGAATGAAGCTGATGATGAGGATTTGAGGATGAGAGGGAAGGTACCAAACGCTTTGGTAGTAAAACGACTTGTAGTGACTTCAAGACTTATCCACGAATGACTTTGTATCAGAAAAGAAAACAAAAAGGACAATCAATAATATTTAATGGGATATAGAATTATAACTTCTTTTCTATCATCATTTCATCGATGCCTGCTCTGGGAGCTACCAGGGATGTACGGTATAAGAGTTCCAACTTCTCTGTCCAGGGCCTCCCTCCTTGCTTATGCTCAAAGTTTCTCAAAATCTTCCCTCCCTAGCACTCCTGCCCTATCTCCATTTCTGGAGCTTGGGTCCTCTAACATTCCTCCTAGCTCACTCACATACACCTTCACAGTCATCTTCTCTCCTCCATCCGCTCATGGCCCAAGCCACTTTAAAAGTCTGTGCTTCGCCTTACACCACTCCACATACCCTTCATCCCAGTGACATTAAAATGCTTCGTACACACTTTCACTCATTCCGACCATTCCTCACACACAAACCTCCTCAATAACTCATTTTCTGCCAGCCCTCTAGACCTCGGCTTTCATTCCAGCCCATTTCACTTTTTGTATGTGAGGTTGGTACAATATTAATCCTCTTACCTCCATGCTCCACTTCTGCCATTCATAGTTGGTCCCAAGACTACACCCTTCTTGCTTACATTGCCCTTTCTCTTACCTCCATACCACCATGCTTACACAAAATGATCCAAAGGTACTTAAGCTCATCCTCCATTTCTTCTTATTCAAAAGTATTTTGCATTCTTTTCATTCAATTCCCACTCTATATGGGCATATACAAAATCTAACTCACTTCTACTTAAACACAAACCATCACTTTACTTTTTGTTGACATTTGCTTTCAACTTTCTCCTTTTACAGACACTATCAAAAACAATGAGGCACAGTCACCTTCATTTTTTTCTGCCAATGAGGCACAAAGTTTCCTCCTGAAACTGACTTCTCTTCCGGCCACTCCTCTCTAATCTTTTTAGGGGCCAGTAAGTAGGGCTTTTTTTTTCATGCAATTTCTTTCTTTTTAAGCCCTTGAAAAAAAGTTCTTTGCCCATTCAAAATAACAGTAAAGGATTAGAGGTAAGCATTCTGTGGCATCCAGTCTTCAGTTGTGTGGAGATTTCTATTGGGATCATCTGTGTTAAAAAAAGTTGAGTAATACCAAAGTGATCATCAGTGTAGCAAGTGGATAAAACGTTTGTTTGGAAAGACATTCATTAATGGACAACAGGTAGAATAAAGATCCCTGCAGAACACTTTTCAGTGATAGGTCTAAGGAAGATGATGACGGTCTACCATAGAGCAAATAGATTGAATTAGTGGAAACTAGAGATGAAAGTACAGAGGATACAATCTATAGGTGGGAGATTTAGTTAAAGAAAACAAGAGCAGAGAAGTAGTTCTTAAACTTTTTACCACCATGCCCCTCTTGGAATGGTCTTTGGTCTTTCCTCCACCTCCCCTCGCATTTAAGCTCACATTCTTATTCAGATGGCAAATATTCCAACAGCAAGTAACTTTTCCCCCCAGGCTACTTTTCCCTTGGATATTGCCTC
This sequence comes from Eriocheir sinensis, assembly GCF_024679095.1. Lineage (NCBI taxonomy): Eukaryota > Metazoa > Arthropoda > Malacostraca > Decapoda > Varunidae > Eriocheir > Eriocheir sinensis. Next base: position 11,054 of record NW_026112052.1, on the reverse strand, counting down.
AAATACTCCCAGTTCCCAGAACAAGTGAACTAGGCATGTGTTGTTCTATGGCATCCCTTGATTCAGTGCTGGTGAGCGAAGAAGGTTGAAGTTGATAGATGCATCATCATCATCATCCCATTTCATTTTAACGTTTGTTTTCCTCTTCCTAGCAGTTGGACACTGTGGCTCTCCATTCTACTCTGTCTTCTACCAGTCTCATCAATCCCATCAATGCCAAGTCTTCTCCATGTTCCTAGGTCTGCCAACTGTCTCCCCTTCCACCTCCAATCTAAAACTCCATGTATCACTCCCTGCTCTCTTCTAGTCAACCATTGCAATTTTCCCTTCTGAGCACTGTTTCCAGGTCTTCCTCCATCTATTAGCTACATCTGCTGGACACTATCCGCACCTGATCCCAGCCATTATACCTCAACATTCTCGATCACTTGCTGTCAATACTTCCATCAATTTCCTGGTGGCGCCCATGTTTCTGCTCTATACAACATCACTTTGTTGATCCTAGCACACTTGGTTGCTCTGCGCTAGAGGGATGCTACGATTCCGCAGATGAACTATACACCTTCCTCCACACTTTAACCTTTCGCCACTCTCACTCTGCCATCCTCCTCCTCCCCTCACAGCCAGACATCTCCCAAATAACAATATTCTGCCTCATCCAGCTTTCCTCCATTTTCACCTCTGGTTCATCCCTCTCAGTTTCTTGTCCTTACACAACCTCGCCATAAATGGGCATGCTGAATCTGCCTCCTCTTACATTGCTGGGAGCCTGAGCATCTGAGGTGGCACCACTGCCTTCAACATATGCACAAGACTGAATTTTTTCTCCTTCCCACAGCATCCACATGGATATTTTCTAATTTAATCTTTTCTCTTGCTTCTTTTCAGTCACCATGTACTGTTTTCGTATTAATTTTCAAACCTCTCTCCTCCATTCCTTCCTTCATTTAATGACTTTTCTTTCCATTTCTTCTACTCTCACACTCAAGATCCTCCGATAGCCAGCCCAATGAATTAAGCTCTACTGCCAGGCTTAGCAGCCTATAGTCTGTTTCACCAAAAGTGTGCAAGCGTACGCCTCTATTTTTCTCTCTTGATTTTGATTAGCTCTGTGGCAGCCAATCACCAGGCAGAAACCGTCAGTTTGCTTCCACTTTGGCTGCTGGTGTCCGACTCTGTGCTGTGTCATAGTGTTTAAGCCATCTGAAATACCACAAGGCCTACATTTCTTATTAGCAGTACCATCCTTGATTCATTACGCATTCACTCCTAAACACAAACAACTAATTATGTTTTGTAGTAGATATCATGTGGATGAAATGAAAAAAAATAATTATCTGATAAACAAAATTATATTTTATCTATATTCAGAGATTAACAGTGTACTTATGGCTATGTTTCTTGTTTCCTCTAATCTTAACATTTGGGAACTGTAGATGTTCAATAGGTGAAAATGCATTAAGTTAATATTTCATGGTAGTTTTGAAGTGTGTTAACATTTTTTATGCATTATAGCACTGCGAAGGCAGTGTGGTATAAACAGCTTTCCTGAACCAAGCAGACAAAACATTTCCAGCGCTGTGATTGGCTGCCCACTTAGCCGATCAAAATTGAAGGCATTAGGGGGGTGGCCACCTGTAATATCTTAGTGAAACAGACTGGCAGGCGGAGATTTGAGCCCATCCAGGCCTGCTGGATTTTCAGCTGACAAGGAGATTACTGTCCTCCTTGAAGGGAAAGAAATTGTAATGGTGTGTGAAAGGTCCAATGCCTTGAGATCCTTCTGTGAACATAATAGGAGGTACCTGGTGATGAAGTCCAGCTCATGGTGAGTCATGGTGAGTTACCCCACACACAACACACACACACACATGTAGCCCACAAGGAGTTAATAAAGGTTCTGAAGGTTATAAAAGAGACAGTGGAAAGACAGGAGGGAGGAGGATGGATGGAGAATCAGTTAATGTAAGCATGCCTGTTCTGGGCAGAGATTTTGTTCAAGCGATTAGTTTTCTGTTTGAAAATATGTTTAGAACGATTCATTTTAACAACAGAGTTTCACTGTGGTCAGAATATTGCCTAATTCATGGGGGTTAAGTAAGGATGACAAGAACTGATATATTAGTACTTAAATGATCAGTAAGTGCCAGAAAGTGAAATTCTTACGAGAACCAAGTTTATAAGCAGGAAAGAAAGTGATATCCTGCATTGTAGACATCCAGTAGACATGGGCAGCATCTATCTTTGGAGTGAAATTTGGATAAGAGATTGAAGGAGGAAACGAAAGTGATATCTGTCAGAAGCCCTCAGAAACCTGTGTTTGGGTTAAAGAAATTGAGATTTGAAGAGATAGTTTCCTGGAATGAAAAATTATGTAACCATATGAATTTTGCAGCGAAGTTGAAGCTGAAGTCTGAAGAGTATCAGACATCTCTGATTCCTGCCAAAAATGAGATTCAACTTGGGGATATTTCTGGTTTCCTCCCCAGTTAGGACTCAAGGCAGGTCTCATATTAATCCTCATGAAAATTATGATAAATGTTTAGGACAATTTAGGGATCTGCTCTTAGATATTAAGTGCATAACTTTATTCACTGATTTCATTTTGGTGGAAACTTCAAAATTTACTATCATGAGGATGCATCAACAGAAAAGATTTATATGACTGCAGGAACACATCCCTAGCTGCTCCTACATGCTGGCTTTGGAGGTTCGGAACACAGGCCCGGTCCTTCTAACAGGGCAAGAAACTAATGTTGGCAAGGGCCTCAGGATGCTCCTCTGTGGTCTAAAAAAGATAAAAGTCTCAACAAATTGTCCCTCAAAATGAATACGCAAACACTTACATTACAAGAGACATATGCAATTTTTTCTCCTGACATTAATTTAAGTCAATAGTCAGAGAAACCACTGCTACTTACAAACTCAGTGAATAGTTAATGCCTCCTCCAAATATGACATAGATGCCCAAAACCTATTCCCAGTACTTGGCTTTACAAAAAATTCACAATCATCTATCTAAAAGGTGTATACCATACTGTATTTCCTGGCTGTGGGACTAACTACTAGAAAAATAAACCAGAAATTGCACAGCTAATACACTCCTTATCCAATGATGGGAATATTACCTAGGAAATAGAGACTTGTAACCGTGTGTAGAGGAAGAGTTAGTAGGTTGTATCATGTGCAAAAATTCAGATTGTGTTTATGACTCGTATCCTTGATGGGTGTGGGAGGGCTTTACCACAACAACTTTCGCCAGATAAGTAAGGCGACCCCTCGCTCTCTCTATCCCTTATCCCCCACATACCACACATATATATATATATATATATATATATATATATATATATATATATATATATATATATATATATATACATATATATATATATATATATATATATATATATATATATATATATATATACTCTCTTTTACAAATATTTCGATTCTTGAGTTTGGTTTTGTGATTTTTGAAATAGCGTGGGGTCCAAAATCCAAACCAAATGTTTAATTTACATGTTTTTTCACTTATCTGTGATATTTATAGATGGCAAGCAAATCTATCCCAGCTGGCACAACCTAACATGGCCTTTAGAGCCCCACTGTAAAATGCAATAAGCAAAATATTAACTACTGATAGATCTAAATTGAAACATGTAAGAACTTGAGGATGCCTTGTAATATAAGACCCATATTCGGATAAAGTTTTGAATCATTGGCTATTGAGTTTTGTTACTTGAGAAAAAAAAAAAAATCAGGGGGTGACAATATCTCAGAGAAATTTAAAAAGGGATCACGTATAGTGAAAAAAATACTTGCAAAACCTGAACTTGGTCAACCATGCTAGAATCTACATATATGTTTCACACAACGAGTAACTAACGTACAAGAACTGCTTTCTAGAGAAGTAGTTGGTAGATTAAACAGAGTTGACTAGTATGTTTTGATGTACAGTTAAAATCAACCACCAGTTAAAGTGTAATTTAGATAGTTACTAAAATTAGGATTGGTTTTCCAATGAAATACCTGCAAAAGAGGGAATAAGATTAACATAGCCTCACCTCTACTCGCATTGACAAAATGCCTCAGTGTACAACATATCACGCATATTTATCATAAACAATTGACCTTGACAAATCTAGAAGCTAAATCATCTAACCTTCACTGCCAAATTCGACATGCTAGACTAAACATAATCTTAAGACCAATATTTTGAAAGATTCTTTAGTGTTCCTGATGCTTCTTCTTCTAGAGCTAATCAAGGCGAGATAATGGGTGCATTGAGTAGAGTTTTACCTAATACAGGACGTTTGTGCTGCATTCCAAATAAAGAAACAACACGATGTCAATATTAACCACAAGTAGAGATAGCTGTTTTATTCCATTTCATCCCTACCAAATCCACTTTTCCAGCCTACGGACTGATAGTCATGACAAACATGCTACACAATGCAGGCTGTGCTGGTAAGCCTCCCTACACTCACAGTGGGGCCGAGGTATGCAGTGAGCCACTGCTTCCAGAGGTCAGGACTCTCCCACGTCCTTGGTTGCCTGAGGACGCCTTAACGCACGCCAGCTGGACACCCGTGCAAGTCCTCCTAGTTTATCTGCTGATGGTCACAGGGGTGCCGGCTGGTGTGCATGAGAGCTGGCTGCTGACAAGGCCATGTGAGCAACAGACAGGCAGATAATGGAGGAGAGGTGGCAGATGGATCATTCACTTTAAAGGTGTTAGTTGGGCGATATTCTTATCAACAGCCTTCCTGTATTCCTTCCTTCAGCCCCTATCTGGGGGGCGGCAGGAGGCAGGGTGCTGGAGAAGCGGCCACATGTAAGCAACCTCCCCTCGGACACACAGAGCCGAGGTCTACTCAGCAGTTTGTGGCTCTCTGTCTGTGCAACCTCTGAAATGAGCCCCGAACTCTTGGTTTTCCTGTTACTCAAAAATGATGAACTTTCATGAGAGAGAGAAGTGACTGACAGCCAGATGACTGGTCACGTGAAGCTAAACAAGTACCAGCCCTTCCGCACCTCGCCAGCACAACGCAGCCACTATTATTATACAACTTTATTTGCGACGAAGGATATAATATGAACATACAGCTAGGTTTTCCTCTAACAGATTTATTGAAATATGAATTATTACATTCCTCAACATAAAATGCTCCCTTCCTTTTGTATCGTTAAACTGATCTCCATGAACGTGGATTAGAGAGGCCTACTGAGGTTTTTAGAGTAGTATAAGGGCTAGATGGCAATACCAAGTGGGCACTAAAATGTAGTAATAATAGCGGCTGGGGTAAGGCAAGGGTGGGTCTAAATGCGTACTATACAAACGGTAAGTAATAGAATAAAGATAGATTTATTAAGAGGAAAGGCGTGCGTAGAAATTTGACAAAGATACTTGATCACAAGTCATGGATAAACACTGCAGACAGACACTTTCTCCCAGAATTAGAGATGAGAAGGGTATAAGTTATTTCAAGATCGAATAGGCAGGGAAGGGGTGGGGTCACTCTTCGTCAAGGGACATCTTAATTATAAGTGTGTCATTAACAACTCAATCAAGGAAGATAGCAATACACAATCACTACAGGTGAAACAATAGGTAGGAAGAAGCCCAATTGTCATCGGAATTACTTTACAGACCTTAACCTTACCAAGGTAATATTTTTGCATGTGTGTGTATTGGGGGATTTCAATTATGGGAACATAGGTGGGATACTTTTGTCGGAGACACAGGAGAGCTGGGTTGTTAGATGTGATACAGGACAGTTTCCTTTAGCAGTTAATTAGAAGTACCAACGAGGGAAGAAAATGTTTTAGATATATTGTTAATAATAGAAAGGACATAATAACTAACATACAGGGTTGGGGATTCATTAATTAACAGTGATCCGCATAAGAAATTAGATTTAATATTAAAATGGAGATAGAATGTAGTAACAGCATTAATACCACGACACCAGGAAGGCAGACTACGAGGTTAAAGCAGCTGCAGAGGCTTAGGAGTGAGATCAAGTGATTCAGGATGACCCAGAGCAGGAGGCGGTAATCTCTGGTGGGGTCAATATAGTCAGGTCAAGTAGCTTGGAGGGTGGGTACAATGGTCTGGTCAGGAATTAAATTGGGACAGAAACAGTTTATACCTCCACAGGAGGTCAGGGTCAACAGGTAATTACGAAGGATGACCCAAGACAGGCTAAAAACTGAAATAGGAAGGAAAGAGGGACTATATATGTTGGAAGACCAAGGTGGGGGAACTCACCTAAGAGATAGTTACAACGATTTGGCTAGAACGGCCGAAAACACGTGTGTCAAAACGTATTATGATTAAATTGCCAGGGAAGTAAAGACCAATCCAAAGGCTCCTTTCAGCTTTATAAGACCAAGGTTACTGAGGGATGAATGGGGCCGCTTAAGTCAGGAGAATCACTGATTGATAGTGATGAGGAAATAATGAGGCGTTAAATAGATATTTCTTAACTGTATTTACAAAGAAAGATTAGATGATATACCTTAGGGAGAACAGATCTACAGGGAGAGAGGTAGAAGAATTAGCAAGCATAAACATAGTAGGAGCTCGTGATTAGACAGATGAATGAACTTAAAAGTCACTTTGGCGCCAGGGCTGGATAGACTTTCCCCAGGGTAATAAAGAATGTGAAGCCTTTGAAATAAGTGGGCAGTTAACAGAAGTATTTAGGAAGTCACTAGACACAGGGTGGTACTTGCACCTGTTTCATGGAGGCAGGCACACGTTATTTAATATTTAAGAAGGGAGACAAATCTATGGAGAGAACTATAGGCCGATTAGTTTGACGTCAGTTATAGGTAAATAATTGAGTCAATAATAGCTGATAGTAATGGGGACCATATAGACAGATTGTAATTTAATTTGACTCACAGCATGGGTTTACTAAAGGAAAGTCGTGCCTCACTAATCTTATATCCTTTTACAATAGAGAATACGAGGCTGACAATGATGAAACTATGGTGTGGTTTATCTTGATTTTAGTAAGGCCTTCGATAAAGGTACCTCACAGAGACTGTTAAATAAAGTCAGGGCTCATGGGATAAGAGGAAGGTATTGGATTGAATTAAGGCGTGGATTAGCGACGAAACAGAGGTTACCATTAACGGTAAAGAAATCCGAATGGGGTAATGTTACCAGTGGGGTTCCTCAAGGTTCAGTTTAGGCCACTTTTATTCATTATCTACATCAATGCCATAGACAAAGGGATAACTATTGACATAAGTGGAAATTTGCAGATGACACCAAAATAGGACGCACTATTTAGGACAGGGGACATAGAAACACTGGAGATCTCAACAAACTGTCGAAAGCAGTGAAATAGCAGATGAATTTTAACATCACCAAGTGTAGTAACAGTGTGAGGAACACGCAACCCATTACACAGGTATGGTTAGACTCCACAGCGATAGGGCAGGTCTGAGTGAAAGGGATTTGGGAATTAGTGAACTCTGACCTAAAACTAAAGAGCTTAGTGTATTAGTGAGAATGGGCTAACAGGGTATTAGGCTTTATTAACAGGACGGTAACCAACAGGAGTGCAGAGGTCGTCCTCAGATTCTGTTTAGCGTTAGTTAGGCCCGCACTTAGATTATGCTGGCGTTTTGGTGCCCACACTACAGAATGGATAACACTGAAATCCAGTTCAGAGAGGATGACCAAGATGATTTCGAGGCTGAGAACCTCCCACATATCAAAATAGGCTGAAACATCTAAACCTACATTCACTGGAGAGACGAAGAGGCAGGAGATCTGACAGAAGTATTCAAATGGGTCAAGGGTTACAACAAGGCGATATAAGTGAAGTACTTTAATTAGCCAGCAGGGTAGAACTCATGATAATGGATTTAAATTAGAAAGTAAAGTTACAGAAGAGATATGAAGCGAGATTGGTTTAGTGATAATAATAAGGAATTGGTGGGGGAATGGAATAGACTCAGTAATCGCATAATTTAATTGATGCGGGTTGATAGCTTGTTTAAAATCTATATGGATAGCTTCATGGACGAGGACGACAGGTAGCAGTGAGGGTATGAAGTGCAGTAAGATGACAACAAGGTACAGGTGCGTGCCTAGTACCCGCCAGTATAACGAGGATCAAGCCTCTACCTGCTTAACCCTGTAACTATACCTCACCATCCGTGAGTAGTGGGGGGATTCTGGAGCTGCCCTGTATGGCCATCCGGCCTCTGCAGACCTCTATGTTCTTATGTTCTTATGTTGATACCTTCTGCCCTCATCCTCTCTATACACAGCATGCCGAGATCCACCGTTGACTGACCCATGGAGTTCGCAGAAACGCTTCATAGCTGAAACTCCTTTCGCATGAGGCGGACGTCACTGGGATTACAGCAGCAATCTTTGTGAGTCGATATAAGCTCGAAAAAAGGCATCTCGGTACGGCTCAGGAAAATTAGTAAACCTTGCATGCTCGTCGGTACCATCCTGCCCTTCCAGATTTCCTTTCAGTGGAGTCTCTTTGCACGATGGACTTCATGTTTCCCAAGGTCACTTACAGAAGGCGGATTGATCCGTACGTCTCCTGGAGAACTTTTGAGGCCTGTTAGATCTAGGAAGCTCTTGCTCGTCAGAGTCAGCGCATCAATACCCTTCATTAGTCTTTGAGGTTTTGTTTCACTGAACCTTCTCTTTAGTTCTGGAGTATTTTTGCCGCACCGAAAACATGAAGTTGACTTTGGAAGTCGACTTTGGGGAGATTTCTATCACCTCCCGTTGACCAATGGTCTCCTAGTGATACATCAGTACTCAACCATACGCCTGCGATGGTTGTAGAGACTCGCGCTGTGTTCTGGAAGATGTGATCGCTTTGATGTCATCACTTGCTTTTACAGTTCTTGACGACCCCTGATCCACGGTATTTACCAAATGTCATCAAGACCCTCTCATTGGCCCGCATGTCTTGTAACTGCTGAATGACGACACCGCACGCCGGAATTAGTTACTTACTTCAAAGACAAGTACTGGTTTTCTAAGCTGGTTTTATTCATAACTGGAAAGTGACTTTGTTTTTCTGTAACAAGCTCTGTCATTGGGACCAGCCTCGCAACAAAATGCTCATCCAACTGGGCAGGGGATACCTCTGGCTTCAGACTGCACGCGTTCTCCATGGCCTTCTTCAGCTCCAGTGGTTGCAGCAAGCGAAAGGAAGCTGCCGATAGTCTTGCCTGCATCACGTGACAAGCATAAGCCCTGCAGAAGCCCATCTTGTGTCGCTCAGTCGTTTTGAGCTCCATGATTTGCTCTCCGGAACATCTCTCTCTGTATGTTCAGCCACTTCAGGTGGACATATGAGCCCTGAAACACTCTTTATACAGAAAGCTGTTGAGTAAGAGGCAAAAAATGACCAACTTCATGACAAGACTTTTGCGCATGAATCTACAATTGACAAGATTCAGTCCTATGTGCGTAACAATGTACATAGACCGCTTTCGAAGGAACAACATCTCAGATTCCAACTTCGCTACACACCAGACAAGGCTTCACTCATTACTGCTGCTTCCCATCCGCCAACCTTGACCAATAGATTCAGCCCTATATCCGAGACCAAACCCGCTCAACAGCTCAATGAAGGTATCACTTATAGAGGCAACATCCAGACCATCATGTGTCCTTGACAGCTCAGAAACTATCCTTCCCCGATCTTCGGGCGTTGTGATAGTACCTCCCGTTACTAGTGACAATTGCTCCGTTTTCCGAATATTTGGTCTCATCGGCCCAAAATGGAGAACTGCTCGGCCTCTGACATCTCTGTCAGGATCTCTTCCCCGGACCATTTGGGCCAGGGTTGCTAACATCTCGTTCTGGATCTCAAGGACTTATGTATACTTCCAGTATTCGAGGACCACCTCTTTCGACGCTCCTGATAACTTTCATCACACAGCGGCCACTTACCAACCACAGCAATCGTTTTTAGATTACCAGCATTCTCCGATGCGTCTTCCAGGTAGCCTCTGCTGGGCAAGGTTCTGCACACCGTCATGAAGAGGATTTCACCAACTGTCTTGATGAAGTGGCGAGTTCTCTCGGATCTCTTTTTGTATTACATTCCACTCAATAGCTGTTGAACAGAAGCCGATCTGCATGGAAAAAAGATCAGGACATTCTAGAGCTGAAGCAAAGGAATTCTTTACTAGAATATGGTTATATATCATGGGTATATATGGCATGTCAGACTCAATTTTGGAGTTTTACAAAATGTTAAAAGGGTATTGTTATATAAACTCTTTGTATAACCCTTGCTTATATTATTAACTGATAACCTTGCTTTTACTAACTTTGAATGACGACCACGTAACCATCGCTTTGACATGGTAGTCTGCACTATACTTCGAGAACTTCCTTTCTTTCCTTGAGCCTTCTTCCAATTCGAGTCTCCCCACTGATGAGAAGAGTTTTCTTCAGCATAAAGCACTCTACAGCCAAGGAAATACTCTAAAGGCAAGGCAGCATCGGAGACTCTCAGAATACTCAACCAAGAGACCATGTTGCTTGCTTGGAGTAAATCTTCGGCTGTGTGCAGGCCTTTAGTTAGGAGTCTATGAAATATCATCAGGACGAATTAGCTTATGGGCGTTATGGTATGTGAAGAAGAAAAATAAGTTGTAAAGAAATCCGTGAGTTTTTTCAATTTTGGCTCATATCTACGTGGTATCGACGGACCTCAAATCTAGTCACCTTCTCGTTCCAGTTCTGGGAAATTGGCTTTTGTCCGATAGGTCATCCTCGCCAATTCGTGATGTCACCATCTAGATGGCAGATCGGACTCCTCAATCTAGATGATGTCTGGTGAATCATCTGTGGCTATGCAAGTTCTATTTTGTCAAATTCTCTCCCAGGTGGTTCCCAGCACGACGTTTTTCTCAAATCAGAACATGGATCTTAGTCCTTTACATGCCATATTATATGGAAAATAATAGAAACGGGTCACTGTAGAGGCAAAGAAAAACAGTATAACGTGTTGTTTAGCCATCCGCTTGGTACCTATGATAAGGAG
>NW_026112051.1:95000-242407 GCF_024679095.1 Eriocheir sinensis | reverse complement strand
AGTGTGTTTGCAAGCTGAGTGCTGATTGGCTACTGCTGTGGCTTCCAAGTTTTCTTTAACCTGTTTGTGTTTATCTCACGCAGCACTTTCTGCTAATCTGCACTGTGCTTATGAACACGCTTAGGTTTATGTTGTCAGCTTGGGTCAGAATTAAGTGAACAGACTATAGTTGTGATATATAGGAATTGAGCTACACTTGTGGGCTCTTGTGTATGTGTTAGGGTGGAGGTTGTATGTGTGTGTGTGTGTGTATTTACCTAGTGATATACAGGATGCTTTACACTGGTATGGTCCTGTCTCCAAATTTCAGTTTATCAAGTTTAACTTTAAATTCATGAATATTTTTAGCTTGAACTCAATTTTCTCTATTTCCAAGGTCATTTTAGGTCACAGTGTATCTGTGGGGATCTGTGTGTGTGTGTGTGTGTGTGTGTGTGTGTGTATGTGTGTGTGTGTGTGTGTGTCTGCCTGCCTGCTTGTCAGTTTGTCTGTTTTCTGTATGCATTTACTTAGTCATAGTATACAGGATTTTACCTAAGCTTGTGTTGACCTGCCTCCATATCTGCTTTCATACAACTGTACTTACTTTTATAAATTCATGGATGTTCTCAGCTCTGTCTCCTCATCCAGGCACTTGCCAGTATGAATCACTCCAGCAAGGAAGTCAAACCTCATAATAATGATGATAATAATAATAATAGTAATAATAATAATAATAATAGATGGTATATGTATACTTTATTTTACTCAACTATATCACAAACCTCCCATTATGGACCACTCTCAACAGGGAAGCCAAACACAATAATAATAATAATAATAATAATAATAATAATAATAATAATAATAATAATACAGTATATTTATTATACTTTATTTTACCATCTGGTGTTTCAGGGTGAGATGGAGGTGTGGCCAGGCCTGTACGCACACCTCACCTCCCAGCTGATGGCCCTGGCGCGGGGCAAGGTGGCGCTGGTGCTGGAGGTGTGGCCAGGCCTGTACACACACCTCACCTCCCAGCTGATGGCCCTGTGGGCAAGGTTGTGCTGGTGCTGGAGGTGTGGCCAGGCCTGTACACACACCTCACCTCCCAGCTGATGGCCCTGGTGCAGGGCAAGGTGGTGCTGGTGCTGGAGGTGTGGCCAGGCCTGTACACACACCTCACCTCCCAGCTGATGGCCCTGGCGCGGGGCAAGGTGGTGCTGGTGCTGGAGGTGTGGCCAGGCCTGTACACACACCTCACCTCCCAGCTGATGGCCCTGGCGCAGAAATCTAAAAAATAGCTTAGACAATTATTATTACATAGCAGGATGATAGTAATATTGATAATAATAATAGTAATAATAATAATAATAATAATAATAATAATAATAATAATAATAATAATAATAATAATAATGGTAATGGTAATAAGCAATCCCTGTTGTGTGTGCAGGGTGGGAGCTGCCTGCCGTCCTGGCCAAGAGTGCTGCCCACTCACTCAGTGCCTTGCTGGGCCACCACTGCCCCCCTGCTGGACCCCCCTGCAGCCATCACCAAGGTGCCTGATAGCTGTCTGTCTGTCTATATCTTTCTGTATCAATCTGTCCATCTCTATGCCTGTCTATCTATCTCTGCTTATATCTGTCTTTATCTATCTATCTATCTCAGTCTGTCTATATCCATTTATCTATCTCTCTGTCTGCCTTATCTCTGATGCAGGATTTATTGAACTGTTTTGTTTTAATATTGTTTTTGTCCCTCTTTTTTATTATTATTATTCTCCTTACTTTACTGTTGCTGTCTATTTTATTTTCCCTATCCATGTCTGCTCATTAAGAGGAAGCTGTTTGGGCCTGTAGCATTGTCTTATTTTTCCTTGATGGCCTTTCTTGGATCTCAGAAACAATGTCTTTTTCCTATAGTTAACCTGCTCTTTTTCTCAACATTGACCTTCCTCTCCCTTCCCTGTCCTCCCCAGCCTTCAGGAGACACTGCTGAGCCTGGTGTATGTCCAACGGGCACACTGGCGCTGCTTCCAGTACCAGGGGTCCTTATGCCAGCAGGAGGTGCGGGGCGAGGCTGACCCCAGCACCTTCACCCCGAGCCTCTCCTTCCAAGGCCTGGTGGGTGTCTGGCCCTTACGCCTCCAGACCAGAGACGCCATGCAGCTCCTGACACCACAGACACAGCAGCTCAGGGAGAGGATTGGTGAGAAACTGCTGCAGCTGAGGAGGGAAGGTATGTAGGAAGGAAGGGGAGGAGGAGAAAGAGGGAGAGGGAGAGGGAAGGAAGAGAAGAAAGGGAAAAATGGAAAGGAGGGAGGGAAGGAAAGGAAAGGGAAGGCAAAGAGGAAGAGGGAGAGAGAAAGGGGGGGGTTGAGAGGGAAAGAAAAGGAAGCAGGGAGGAAGGGAGAAGGAGGCAAAGAAAGGGAAAGGAAGGAGGGGAAAGGAGAGTTAAGGGAAGGGAGGGAGTGAAGGAGATGTGAGAGAGGTTGGGAACATTAGGAAATGCCTTTGTACTGCAGTGGACCAATAATAATGGCTGAGGAGGAGGAGGAGAAGGAAGAGGGAGGGGTGTACACCTTTCATAGGAAGCTCAGTCACAGCAAACAGGAGTCACTGAGGAGCTCTGTGCCTTGTCTTCAGAGGCCGTGGTGCTGAGTGAGTCTCCGAGGCTGTGTCTGGTGTGTGACGAGCAGGTGGAGCAACACGCAGCCTTACGGAAGGTTAAGTGCACTACACACTAAGGTGTTTTTTCATTCACAGACAAAACATAATGAAGATAGTCTTAAGTACTCTGATGTACCCGAGGCAGCTCTTGGTACCTGCCAGAGTTTTTACCTCAAGAAGACCAAGTTTCCCTCACATATATATCTACTTGGACCGAATTTTTTGTCCACACCAAACCCACTGAGGCAGCACATGGCATCTTTTTACCAGAGCTTTTACCTCAAAAAGACTCAGAGTTTCCCTCACACATACCATTTATAGAGGACTTCGTGGTGCAGTGGTTAGCACACTCGGCTCACAACCGAGAGAGCCCGGGTTCGATTCCTGGGCGGAGTGGAAAAATTTGGGCGACTTTTCCGATACCCGACGCCCCTGTCCAGCCAGCAGTGAATGGGTACCAGGTATTAATCGGGGGTTGTGTCCCGTCTCCTGGGATCTGTTCCCTTCTATAATTCCTTCCCTTCTGTCTCTCCGGCATATGACCACAGATGTTGCGCCGACTAAACCAAACTTTCCAACTTTCTACATACCATTTATTTATTTTCACCCAATTCCTTGTTACATATGTCACCCATTCAGGCAGCTTTAATACTCTTTACCAGAGCTAGAAGACAAAGCTTTCCTCACTTATCTAACCAACACTTAACCACCATAACTTTGACCACACATAACCCCTTGAGGCAGCTTTCTACCCTCGTACTAGAGCAACCTTTTTTACCAGACAAGTTTCCCTCACACCACAACACACAGAGGTACACACTAATTCCCTCTTTCCCCTCTCCCCCCCTTACAGGGAACATCCAGAGCGGCCACAGCGCATCCAGTGGGTGTGGGAGGTGCTGGGGCGTGCCGGGGTGCTGGGGTGAGGCCAGCGGCTGCAGGTGGGTGGTGGAGGCACTGTCTGTATGATGTGTGTGTTCATGTTTATGTCACTGCTCCGTCGTTCACTGTTCAGTTGTTTACTTCTCCTTGTTCGCCTTGCTTAGTATGAGTCTCCCTTCACACCTGCACTGGCTAACACCTGTATAGCCACCCATAGTAAAGCATAGAGGGTATGCAGCTCTATATTCCTGGACCTGCTTTATAAACTTGATGCAGTGTCAGCCAGTAGGATCAGTTGGGTTGAGTTGAGGCAAAGAAGTTGTTCTCATCGTTGGAATTAGAACTGAGGAAGGAGAGAGAGAGAGAGAGAGAGAGAGAGAGAGAGAGAGAGAGAGAGATATATATATATATAAATATATATATAGATATATATATATAGAGAGAGAGAGAGAGAGAGAGAGATGATGCAAAACAGATTCTGGATAAAGGAAGGAGAGATGGGAGAGAGTAAATGAGAAATAGAGAGATTTATAGATGATGTCAAAGAGATATTGATAAAGAAAGAGTCTAATCCTAATCTAACCCTTTTCTCCCTCCCTCTATCCATCCTTGCACAGCCTCGGTGGCCCAGCGTGAGGAGGTGGAGCTCATGCACAGCCAGGAACACGTGGCCTTCATGTTCAGCCTCCAGGCCCAGCGGGAGGAGGAGCTGCAGACCCTTCAGGAGAACTACAAGTCTGTCTACCTCCACCCCGCCACCAACGTCTGTGCCCTGCTCTCGGCCGGCTCACTGCTGCAGGTACGAGGGGGAGAAAGGAGTACCATAAGTGCATGTAGGAGAGAGTAATGTTGTGTTCACGTTGGTAGAGAAAGAAGGAGGAGGAGGAGGGGGAGGAGGAGGAGGTGTGTGAGACAGGTGATGAAAAGGAATGGCATTGAGTCACTCCTCTAGTCTCTGCTCATGGTTGGGTCTTTAGATTGGAGGAGGAGGAGGAAGGAAAAGGAGGAGAGAAAATTATAGTAAAAGCCTGTAATAGAAAATAATGCTGTATTCAAATTGGAGGAAGAAGAGGATAAGGAGGAGGAGGAGAAGGAGAAGGAAAAAAATTATAGTAAAAGCCTGTAATCTTTTTTTAATTCTGCATTCTATACTTTTTATACACACACTTATATGTACTCTTTTTCTAGTCATAATATACTTCCCTCAAGAATGCATTTGGAATTGACAGTAATGAAAGAGGAGGAAAACAATGTAGGAATGATATAATCTCTTTACTTGAAGGTCGTGGACGAGGTGTTTGCAGGCCGAGCCAGGGCCGGCGTGGGCATCATCCGTCCCCCGGCCACCACGCCGAGCCGGACCGCCCCCACGGCCTCTGCTTCTACAACAACGTGGCCGTCGCCGCCAACAGGCTGGGATGCCAAGGTGGGCGCTGCTTGGCCCTGGCACCACATTAACTCTGCCTTTTATTTTCATCATTATCATTCCTTTGTCAAATATTTCCTTCACATCGCCTATTTCTCTTCCTCTCCTTCCTTTATCCTGAATCTGTTTTGCATCACCTGTCTCTCTTATTCCTCCTTCTCTTCCATCTCTCCTTCCCTCTTTTATCTGTAATCTCTTTGGTCTTATCTATCTCTCTATTCTTCATTCCCTCTCTCCCATCTCCTTCCTTTATCTATCTGGAATCATCTATTTATAGTCCTTCTTTCCTTTATCCCATCTCCTTCTTTTATCAAAAATCTCTCATCTCCTTTTATCATTTTCCTCCTTCTCTCTCCCTTTCTTTATTGTCCTGTGTGTGTGTGTGTGTTGGTGTGAGTGTGTGTATATGTGGGTGTGGGTGTGAGTGTGTGTGTGTGTGTGTGTGTGTATTTACCTAGTTGTGAAATGCAGGAAAAGAGCTGTACTAGGCCCGTGCTGTCCCGTTTCCATAATGCTTATTATCCAGTTTGGCTTTGAAGTCATGAATCGTTTTTGCACACACAGTCTCCTCGTCAAGTCCGTTCCATGTTGTTATGCTTCTGTATGGAAAACTGTATTTCTTGATGTCTCTCCTACAGTCGCTCTTCTTCAATTTCTTACCATTGCCTCCTGTCACACTTCTGTCACGTACCACTAGGTCTTCCCTGTCCAATCCCTCTTGTATCCTGTACAATGCTATTAGGTCCCCTCTCTCTCTTCTGCTCTCCAGTGTTGTTAGTCCCAATTTCTCCAGTCTTTCTTCATAAGTGTGTTCTCTCAGAGTTTCCGGTAATTTAGTCGCTGCTCTTTGTATTCTTTCCAACTTTATAATTTTTTTCTTCAATATAGGTGACCACACTAATGCTGCATATTCCAGTCTTGGACATATCATTGATGTTATTAGTTTCTTCACCATTTCTTCCTCTAAATATGTAAATGCTACTTCTATGTTTCTAAGAAGATTGTATGTTTCCCCAGTTATCCGATTTATATGCTTTCCAAAGGATAACCTGTTTGTTATTGTCACTCCCAGATCTTTTTCCTCTGTTTTTTTCATGATTCTTTCATTACTGAGAGAGTAGTTCCCCGATATTCGTCTACTGCTCTTACCAAGCTCCATCACACTACACTTCTCTGTACTGAATGTCATTTCACATTTTCGTGACCATTTGTTTATTCTGTCGAGATCTTGGCTCAGGGCTACACAGTCTTCTTCATTAGCCACCCTCCTCATTAGTTTAGCATCATCAGCAAACATATTCATATAGCTTGTCACCCCTTCTGTCATGTCACTTATATATACTGCAAACACTAGTTTCTTCCGTCCACCTTGATTTATTGTTATGTGAGTGTGTGCATGTGGGTGTGTGGTGTGATTGTGTGTGTGTATTTACCTAGTTGTATTTACCTAGTTGTAGTTTTACAGGACCTGGGCTTTACGCTCGTGTGGTCCCGTCTGTGTGTATTTACCTAGTTGTGACGTACGGGAAAAGAGCTACGCTCACGCTGTCCCGCCTCCATATCCTCTCTTATCCAACTTTTCCTTAAAAATCATGAATGTTTCTTGCACAAACCACCTCCTCCTCCAGTCTATTCCATAGCTCAATGCTTCTGTTTGGGAAGCAAAGCTTTTTTCACATCTCGCCTACACGTGTGTGTGTGTGTGTGTGTGTGTGTGTGTGTGTGTGTGTGTGTGTGTGTGCATTCTACTGTACTCTCAACACCCATCTCTGTGGCCTGCAGGGTGCTGGTGGTGGTCTGGGATGTGCACCCCTGCAGCGGCATCCAGCATGTGTTTGTGGCCGAGCCGAGGGTGCTGTACGTGTCCCTCCACTGCCACGACCACGGCCTCTTCTTCCCATCCTCTGAGGACCCAAACTACGACGAGTGGGGACGGGACCTGGCCAAGGCTACAACATTAACATTACCCGCAACAAGGTGAGGGCCATATCTCTGCTGACGACACACACACACACACACACACACACACACACACACACACACAAATGAATAAATAAAACGAAAGAAACCGGTCAATAAATACCTAAATCAATAAAACATCACATAAATCAGTGTTCCGAGGACATTTTTTTTCATTGCTCTTCTCTGCACCAATAAAAGTATAGCAGGAATTGACTTTTTGTCGCATGCGTGAAGACATAACTTACTAACTCCCAAATGCACGAGTCTCCCCAATGTGGGTCATTCTGTCTCCTCTTCTCAGGGGAAAGGATGGTGGTGAGCAGGACCTTTTTTAGTGTGTGTGCCTGTGTCAACGCTAGATTTTTTTAACACACTCGGTCAGCTTTTAGTCTCCACCAGTGTCGGTATTCTCAACGCTTCCACCTCCCACCACGTCAACTATTCCCAAAGGCCGAAAAAGACTAGCCCATCCGCTGCGATTGGCACGGATTTGGCCTTCACTGGTAGCCTGGTTTCCCATGTGGTACTGATGTGTTGGATATTCCCTCCCAAGGTGCAGGACTTTACATTTTTCTTCATTGAATTGTAGCAGCCACCTTTTGTTCCAATCCTGTAGCTTGGTGAGGTCTTCTGGTAGGAAATCCTCAGTCAAGGGGTTAATTGAGTTTTCATGAGGATTTTTTCATATTCATGGTACAGAAGAAGGGCCACACCACCACCAGGTACAGTACACTACCCCTAGTAATGCCCACAACGCCTATGGAAGCCCTGTTAAATATGTGTACTTGGGTGCCCAAAGGTTTGAGAATACAGGGCCAGTGTAGGTGTGTAGTAGATGCAGACACTTTGTTATTTTACCTTTGAAGTAGATGATGAAAATGTTTTTGTTTCTTTCCTCTTGTGCATGATCAGTGTATTTATTTTACCCCTGGTCACCCTCTACTAGTCTAGGGGTCACATTCTTAAACATTTCCGCACCCAAGGTCACCTGTTTGACAAGGCGTTCATGATAGTTGTGGGCATTTCCAGGAGTAGTTTTATGGCCCTGGTGGTGGTTTGACCCTTCCTCTGTACTGTGAACCTAAAAAAAACATGCATCAGAGCCCGACTGGTCTCCTTTTTGGCCTCTGGAAATAGTTGATGTGAAGGGCGGAGTCGTTTGACAATTCCGACCTAGGTGTGTAGTAGAGGCAGATACTTTTTCTACCTTTCACGTAGATAACTATGTTCTAGTTTCCTTTCTCTTGTGCATGTTTGATATTTTTTGCACCTGGTCAAACTTTACCCTTCCAGATGTTGAGTAATGGTCACAAAATGGTTTGCTCGTAGAATCTTTCCAATAGGAAGGGAGAGGTCAAAATGTTCTTGTTTTCCCTGTGTTAGAATGTTCAGTCTACTAAATTTTTTTCATAAGTAAAATGGGTCTTTTTACATATGACTGCATTCCTTTGACTCTGTGTCCTCATATTTGGTTCCTATTTATTTGTTGAACATTTCACATATTAGCCCGTCTGCTGCGACAGGCACGGATTTGGCTTTCACTGTTAGCCTGTTAACATACTCCCAGGACTTTCTCTGCCTCTGTGGTGGATAGTGGAGTGTTTCCCATGTGGTATTAGTGTGCTGGATATCCCTTCACTGGTAGCCTGGTCACATACACTCCCAGGACTTTCTCTGCCTCTGTGGTGGATAGTGGAGTGTTTCCCATGTGGTATTAGTGTGCTGGATATCCCTTCACTGGTAGCCTGGTAACATACACTCCCAGGACTTTCTCTGCCTCTGTGGTGGATAGTGGAGTGTTTCCCATGTGGTATTGGTGTGCTGGATATCCCCTCCCAGGGTGCAGGACATTTTTCTTCATTGAATTGTAGCAGACATTTTCGTTCCACTCCTGTAGCTTGGTGAGGTCTGTCTTCTGGCTGGAAATCTGCAGCCAAGGGGTTAATAAGTGTGCTGCACCTTCATGGGACCAAGTTTCCCTTGCCCCTTTTTTGGAATTACTTTTACACAGACATTGTTGCAGTTTGAGAATGCTGCTCACTGGTCGCTTGCTTCATGTCCTACTCTCTGACCCTCACTGGACCTGCCTTTGACCTGAGAGCTCTTCATGTCCAAATACTATGCCTAGATAGATAGATAGATAGAGAGATAGTGTGATAGGTAGGTACTCCCAGTTATCTCCTGACATTTGCTGTATTACCTTTCATGAATTGATAAGTTTATCTGTACTGTGTTCATTGACCTGGTAGTGAAGACGTTAGATGGAGTCTTTCAATGCTGCATCTTTTAAGGTTAATCAGATGATGACAACTATGAGCCAGGTGCCCAGAGTTTGTTTTTTCCCAAATAAATGAACAGCTATTTCAAGAGAGGTTGTTTCCCTCGAGAGACAGGAACCATTCAGGAAAAGGGAGAGAAGGAAGAGGGAGAGGAAAGAAATGCAATGCAGTTTGCTTACTGTGAGACAAACAGAATAAATGGACATAACAGCAGCATCACCAAGGTTGTGTTAATGGGAGGTAAAGTAGATAGAGTCCGTCCTTTCTCCCCCCCAAAAATACATAGACACATTACATGGACCAGGAACAATTTTGGCACAATATTTTACTTATCCATAATTGCCTAAGTGGCCAAAAGAGAGATCAGTTTCAGAAGGAGAGGTGTCTTGATTGTTCTAAATACCTATTCAAACACATGTTAACCAACTTGAAATAGTGCTCCAGCCCTCACTTGGAAAGAAAGGAAGGAAGGAAGGAAAGATGGAGGAGAAAGAGGAATAATTAAATGGAGAAAGAAAGGAAGAGTCCAAGGAAATTTAAGGAAAGAAGGAATGATAAAAAGGAAACTAGGCTGGCTGGGGGGGGAGAGAGAGAGAGAGAGAGAGAGAAAGAGAGAGAGAGCTAAACCCTTGATTCAGGTATTTCACCATCCCGTGTCTTTCCTCCCAGCTACAAATCAGAAAATTAACCCTCGAGTACTAAGTCCTCTGAGTATTTTTCTCCCTACACTGGTGCTGAAGTATTGCATTTTCATTCAGTCACAATTACCTGACACTTTTTTCCTGTTATGATTCCCACTGATCAATGTCTAGATCCACACAGCCCTGTCCAGCACATGAAGGTTCACCCTGCTATCCAAGCTCCCAATGCAAGAATCAGTTATGGTCCTCAGCTCTGGTATTTCATCGTCCAGTGTCCTTCCTCCCAGCCACAGTTCAGGAGGAAGAAGTCGTGTTTATTAAAGCCACAGTGTTTTTCTTGTGTTGTTTCAGAGTGGCATGGGTGACGCAGAGGCTCTCACTCAGGTGGTGCTGCCCGTGGCCTACCAGTTCAACCCACAGCTGGTCCTGGTCACTGCCAGCCTTGATGTTGGTGCGGGGACCTACTTGGAGGTTGGTGGATGGTGTCACTATCTGTATGACTACCTGCAGCTGCCTCTTTCTCTTTTTCTGTCACTATCTGTTCAGTTCAGTTATCTCTCCATAATTATATTTTCAGTTCATGGTCGGGAGTTTTGGCTTCATAACAGCACTCTCTTCACTGTTTGGGTTTCTTGTTTTCCTCTCTTTATTCCTTTAGTGTTCTTCCTTATCCAAAATTTCTGTATTGTTCTTTTTGCTTTTTTTTTATTTATTTATTTATTTTTTATCTGCCTTAATAACTCATCTTCAGGGGCTGCCAAGTGTATGCAATGAAGCATTTTGTAGTATCCTTATATTGTATCCTGGTGTATTGTCATCTCAGACCATTGCATTCCATAGTGAAAAACTCCCTTCCTCTTCCTCACCCCCATTCCTCCTTTCATGCATCTCATACCTAAAGTAACACAGCCTAACCATTGCATTCCATATTACAGGACTCTCTTCCTCTTCCTCCTCCCATATTCCTCCCTTCATGCATCTCATACCTAAAGTAACACAGCCTAACCATTGCATTCCATATTAAAGAACTCCCTTCCTCTTCCTCACCCCCATTCCTCCTTTCATGCATCTCATACCTAAAGTAACACAGCCTAACCATTGCATTCCATATTACAGGACTCTCTTCCTCTTCCTCCTCCCATATTCCTCCCTTCATGCATCTCATACCTAAAGTAACACAGCCTAACCATTGCATTCCATATTAAAGAACTCCCTTCCTCTTCCTCACCCCCATTCCTCCTTTCATGCATCTCATACCTAAAGTAACACAGCCTAACCATTGCATTCCATATTACAGAACTCTCTTCCTCTTCCTCCTCCCATATTCCTCCCTTCATGCATCTCATACCTAAAGTAACACAGCCTAACCATTGCATTCCATATTACAGGACTCCCTTCCTCTTCCTCCTCCCTTATTCCTCCCTTCATGCATCTCATACCTAAAGTAACAGCCTCACACACACTCCCAGGTTGCTGCATGAGTCCTAATTGCTTTGGACATATGATGGCCCTTCTGTCTGGCCTGGCCAAGGGCCGCATGGTTCTGGCACTGGAGGGCGGCTTCAACCTCACCACCATCAGCTGCTGCAGGACGCTGTGTGCCAAGGCCTTGCTGGGGGATCTGCTGCCCCCCCTTGAGCCCCAGCTGGTGCCCAACAAGAGTGCTGTGCAGACCACCAATGACGTCATTCGTACCCACAGCCGCTACTGGCCGGCGCTCTGCTTCAAGGTGAGTGTGGGTTTTTTTAATCCGACCACTGCAATTGGCACGGCTTTGGCCTTCACTGGTAGCCTGGTAACATACAGTCCCAGGTCTTTCTCTGCCTCTGTGGTGATAGTGGAGTGTTTCCCATGTGGTATTGGTGTGCTGGATATCCCTTCCCAAGGTGCAGGACTTTACATTTTTCTTCAGTGAATTGTAGCAGACATTTTTTGTTCCATTGCTGTAGCTTGGTGATGTCTTCTTGTAAGAAATCCACAGTCAAGGGGTTAAGGCGCAGGATTGGTGAAAGTTATCCCTCATGTCCTGCTGGTGTGTTCTGTGCCTGGTAGTGTTGTCAGTACATAATATAGAAAGCTGCCTCATATCCAGAACTATATATTGGACATGTATTAGTTAGATCTCTCAAAACATTTCTTCAGTTCTCAATGGCTATAGATATTGTTGTTGTCAGATGGTAAGAAGCAAAACACATTATCCTCTCTATGTTTGCAGTCTTTTCTTGTGGTTTGAGTCCTTGTGGTGCCTGACCCTGGGCAAGGTTACTTTCTTTACTGCCCTCACACTGCCCCTTGCCTCCCTGAAGCAGAGTCAGGGAGAGGTTGTCTACATCTAGCATCAGTATAATAGCCTTGGTGATTAGTAGAAGGAGATAATAGAAGGATTAGAAGGTTTATTTTGATTTATATTAGTTTTTTTTCATAATATCTCTTCTTCCTTCTCCTCCTCTCTCTCATTCTTCCTCCCTCTCTCTTCCTTTCTTCCTCCCTTTCCCTCTCCTCTCTCTCTTCCTTCATTACATTCTTCACCCATTCCTCCTCCTCTTCTCTCCCCTCCAGGATTTATACCTCATCCAAATCTCTCCCTATGTTAGAATCGCTTCTCTTTCCTTCCCTCCCTCCTCTCCTCCTTCTCCCTCTCCCTCCCACTCTCTCTTCCATTCCCTTCTTTATCCACCTTTTCCCTTCTCTTTCCTTCCCTCCCTCCTCTCCTCCTTCTCCCTCTCCCTCCCACTCTCTCTTCCATTCCCTTCTTTATCCACCTTTTCCCTTCTCTTTCCTTCCTTCCCTCCCTCCTCCTCCTCCTTCTCCCTCTCCCTCCCACTCTCTCTTCCATTCCCTTCTTTATCCATCTTTTCCCTTCTCTTTCTCTCCACCACTCTCTACTTCTCTCTCCTCCCTCACTCTATCTCCCTTGGTCCACTCTGTTCTCTCTCCTTCCCTCCATGCGTCCCTCTTCTTCCTCCTCCTCTTCTAGATTTGGATAGTAATATGTTTTAATGTATTGCAGAAAGAAGCAGCAGAAGAAGAAGAAAAGAAGAGAAGGAAGAGGAGGAGAGGGTATATGTGTGTGTGTGTGTGTGTGTGTGTGTGTGTGTGTGTGTGTGTGTGTGTGTGTGTTATATGGACAGAATTTAAACTGATTTCTTTCAACATATATTTTATTATTATTATTGAAAGACAAACTTCTCTTCTTCACTTCCTCCTTCTTCTCTTTCATCTTCTTCTTCTTCATCTTTTGTCGGGGTTCTGATAGGAAGAGAAATAATAAAAATAATGAGAAAGAATTAGCTCTATAGTGAGAGAAAGAGGGGGGGGGACCATATATGTGTCTGTGGAAGCATGTGTCTGTGGGGGTTGTCAACATACTGTGGGGGTCATCCTGTGGATCTTGAGAGAGAGAGAGAGAGAGAGAGAGAGAGAGAGAGAGAGAGAGAGAGAGAGAGAGAGAGAGAGAGAGAGAGAGAGAGAGAGAGAGAGAGAGAGAGAGAGAGAGAGAGAGAGAGAGAGAGAGAGAGAGAGAGAGAGAGAGAGAGAGAGAGCACAGCCTTCCGTCTCTTTCTCTTCCTTCTTATTCTTTCTCTCTTTCTACTACTACTACTACTATATTTCCTCAGTAGTTAGTCAGTCAGTCAGTCAGTGTGTGTGTGTGTGTGTGTGTGTGTGTGTGTGTGTGTGTGTGTGTGTATCTATATCTCAGAAGTGCCTCCATCTGTCCCTGCTCTGGCACTCTCGCTCTTCAATTCCTCTTCTATCTCCTTAAATCTTCACTTATATACCCATGCAGTCTTCTTCTCCTCCTCCTCCTCTTCTTCTCACTTTCCCTGACAGCCCCTCCCTCATACACTCTCTTCACAAACCCATTCTCATCACGTGTCCAAACCATCTGGGCGCAGCACACTCCACTTCTTTTGCTGCCACACCCACACCAAACCGCTCATACATGCTTCATTCTGCCTCGTCCTGACACACCACACACACCTCTTGTATAACACCTTTCCACTGCATGTATTCCCCCTTGCTCTGCTGCGTGTCATGTACAGTACTTGGCTAAAGCTGTTTCTTGATCCCCTCTTGGCCTCCGTGCTCACACTTCTTCCCTTCCTAACTCTGCCCTTCGCTGCTCTCTTCCTGACCTCACCTCCCTGTGGATCTGGCTATCTAAACTCATCTATATTCCTGCACTACTCACTTCTGCTCTCCCTCCCACGTTCCCATTCATTACAGTTTATTTATCTACTCATTCCCTCTCACTAGCACTCCATATCTCCACTTCTTGCTACAATTGTCACTTTTTTCCCCCATTTATCCTGGTGTGTGTGTGTGTGTGTGTGTGTGTGTGTGTGTGTGTGTGTGTTCCTCCTGTAATATTAAAATAATGTAGGAATGCTCAATAAAAATAAATAAAAAATATATATTACTATTATTATTATCATTGTTATTATCATTAGACCCAAGAAGGAGGAAGAGGGATAGAGAGAAGGGAAAGGAAGGAGGAGGAGGAGGAGGGAGAGGAGGAGGCAAGGGAAAGGGAGGGGGAGAAGAGAAGAAGGGAAGGAAGGAGAGGAAGGAAGAGAAGAAGAAAGAAGGAAGGGAAGAAGATATGAGAAAGGAGGAGAGATGGAGGAGGAGGAGGTCATAATCTATCTTCCTCTGCACCGTGAACCCAAAAGAACACTCCTTATGACCCGACTGACCTCCTTTTTGGCCTTTGGGAACAGCTGATGTGCGGGGCAAATGCTCCCGACCCTAGGAGGGAGGAGAAGAACTGGAGAGGAGGAGATAAAATGGAGAAGTGGAGGAGAAAGGGGAAAACCAGTGGCAAGAAGACACGAAATAATGACAAGAAATATTAAGGAAAGAGAAAAACAAAAGTAAAGAGGAAAATAACAGGTTAGGGAAAGAAAACAAGGAAAGTAACAAATAAAAAAGTTAAGGAAAGAAAAACAAAAAAAACAAGAACATTAAGAAAAGGAAATAAAGAAAAGGACACTGGCCGAATCACTTCCCCAGCCGCCCCTGAGGCCTTAACACACACACACACACACACAGTAATTCCCTAAACAGACCCCACATTTACTGGGCCAATGCGACATGTTTTCAGCCCCCAAACAGCCCCTTCCAAGCCCTCTAGTGTGCCCAGACCTTCCAGTAGAGGCCAGGGCAGCTCAACAGATTAGCCCCAGCCCAGGGACGGGTTTTAATAACACTAACAGACGTATTTTGACAACAATGACAGTCACCAAGAACCTGTAGAGTGGACAGGAGGAGGAGAGAGGAGGGAAGGAGGGGAGCAGAGAAAGAAAACTTGAAAGAGGAGGAGAAGGAAGAAATGATGAAAAGAGGGAAGAAAAGAAAGAGAATAAGTGGAGAAAAAGTGAATAAAAAAGAAATTGTGCTATTTTTTACCTTTGTTCCTAAGTCTTCTTCCTCTTCTTTTTCTTCTTCTTCTTCATCTCATTCCATGGAAGAAGTTAAGTTGAATTAGTATTCGTATACTAAAAATAAGAAAACTCTGTGTCCCTGCCTCCCTGATAGGTTCCCTGCCTTCTAGCACTATAGTTCTGCTGCCTCGTCCAGCCTCCCTGTTATATGTTTAAGGCCGAGATTTTTCTCTCTCGTCTACTACACCCGGTCCCACACGTCCTCTGCGTGTATTGAAACATACGAGACATTAATCAAGACAAGGAGAGGGTTTTGTCGGCTGCCCAGGATTGAACCCGTGACCAGCATGACGGGAGAGCCACTACCTTACCAGTCGGCCAAAGAGGTATCCCGCTGGCTGAGTGGGTTATGGGAGGCTTGCCCGTCAGGCGGAGGCCTAGTCGCTGCACTACATATGCATTAAAACAACACTGAAAACAATTACAATTATGAAGAAAAGAATGGAATTGACGGCATTCCCTCCTCACATCTTAATTCTCCCTTTCAATACCTCCCTCATGTATTCCCTCCCTCTCCACACTGTAACAGGCAAGTGACAAGGGCCAGGAGGAGGAGGAGGAGGAATTAGTGATAAGGGAAGGCATGCCTGACACCACAAAACCTCAAAACTGCCAACTCTCTGAATAAGCTGAAAAACTAAAATACTGGAGCCTACATTATTCCCTCACTTCCTCTCCATCTCCTGGTTCCTTCCGTCCAGGAGAGAGCAGCGGAGTTCCTTGAGCAGGCCCTTCCACTTGTAAGCCTGGGACTTCTTGGACGTGAGGCATCTTGGACAGCTCTGTGGTGAGGTGCTCAGGCTGGGGAGGAGGAGAAATGTGTAGGGAATGTGTTGGGGGAGGGAGGGGAGAGGGGAAGGGAGGAGGGGTGGAGGGTAAGGAGGAGAGAAGAGAAGTTAGCAAGATTTTACTGTATATTAACCAGACATGGAGCAATTACTTATGTTATGTAATCGATTACGATTATGATTACTTCATATTTTCACGATTACGACTACAATTACAATAAAACTAAGTGTAATCAATTACGATTACGATTACATGATGTATTAATCGTGACTACAGGAAGCACTGAAAGGTGAACTTGCAAATTTCACACAAGTACCATACTGAATATTTAATTGGTTAAATTACTACAGATATTTAGAGCACACACTTGCTGTACGAAAAACTATTAACTAAAACTTTGCTAATGTAATCACAAAAATAGTCACGATTACGATTGTACTTTTATAATGTATTCGATTACGATTACGATTATTTAAAAAAAATAAGAGGGTAATCGATTAAGATTACTTGAAAAACTGTAAACGATTGTAATTGATTACGATTACTTGAAAACTGTAAACGATTGTAATTGATTACGATTACTTGAAAAACTGTAAATGATTGTATAATTGATTACGCTTACTTGAAAAACTGTAAACGATTGTAACCGATTACGATTACTTGAAAAACTGTAAACGATTGTAACCGATTACGATTACTTGAAAAACTGTAAACGATTGTAACCGATTACGATTACTTGAAAAACTGTAAACGATTGTAACCGATTACGATTACTTGAAAAACTGTAAACGATTGTAACCGACTACGATTACTTGAAAAACTGTAAACGATTGTAATTGATTACGATTATTTGAAAAACTGTAAATGATTGTAATTGATTACGATTACTTGAAAAACTGTAAACGATTGTAACCGACTACGATTACTTGAAAAACTGTAAATGATTGTAATTGATTACGATTACTTGAAAAACTGTAAACGATTGTAATTGATTACGATTATTTGAAAAACTGTAAATGATTGTAATTGATTACGATTACTTGAAAAACTGTAAACGATTGTAACCGACTACGATTACTTGAAAAACTGTAAATGATTGTAATTGATTACGATTACTTGAAAAACTGTAAATGATTGTAATTGATTACGATTACTTGAAAAACTGTAAACGATTGTAACCGATTACGATTACTTGAAAAACTGTAAATGATTGTAATTGATTACGATTACTTGAAAAACTGTAAATGATTGTAATTGATTACGATTACTTGAAAAACTGTAAATGATTGTAACCGATTACGATTACTTGAAAAACTGTAAATGATTGTAATTGATTACGCTTACTTGAAAAACTGTAAATGATTGTACCCGATTACGATTACTTGAAAAACTGTAAATGATTGTAATTGATTACGCTTACTTGAAAAACTGTAAATGATTGTAACCGATTACGATTACTTGAAAAACTGTAAATGATTGTAATAGATTACGATTACTTGAAAAACTGTACACGATTGTAACTGATTACGATTACCCCATGTCTGATATGAACATGATTCATAACGCAGCATGACTAAGGTAAAGAAGAAGAGGATATATTAATTAACATGATTCATAACGCAGCATGACTAAGGTAAAGAAGAAGAGGATATATTAATTAACATGATTCATAACGCAGCATGACTAAGGTAAAGAAGAAGAGGATATATTAATTAACATGATTCATAACGCAGCATGACTAAGGTAAAGAAGAAGAGGATATATTAATTAACATGATTCATAACGCAGCATGACTAAGGTAAAGAAGGAGAGGATATATTAATTAACATGATTCATAACGCAGCATGACTAAGGTAAAGAGGACGAAGAAGAAGAACAAGAAGAGGAACAAGACCAGGAGCATTATCTAGGGTCTGTGTAAAGCCTTTCTCTAAGCCCGCCCTGCACGCGGAGTTGTTGGTTGTGACGCCGCATGTCTCGGTGCTCTGAGCCAGGGGCGGAGGGCTTCCTGGCCCGCCGCTGCCCCTCCATCTCCGGGGCCAGGCTCTGGAGCTTCTTCTCAGCCTACTGGAGGGATCTGAGGGGAGGAAAAAGGAAATCAATCAAAGTTCTTCCTCACTAAAGACGTCACTTAATATGAACTAAATACTGGCAGCCTCTTTGCTATTTTTTGCCTTCATTAAATTCCTGGAGGGTCTGAGAGGACGAAAAATGAGTATGAGTAACAGCAAAGGCACAGCTCTGCCTCACCATAAGATGTCATTTAGAGCAACTAAAAACACTGCGGCCAGCTTCCTAACTATTTCTGGCCTTTGTTGAATAATTCCTGGAGGGTCTGGGAGGAGGGAGGGGAGAAGGGGCAGAGGGAAAGGAGGAAAGAAGGGAACAGGAGAGAAGGAGGAAAGAAGGGAAGGAGTGGCAAAATCACAGCTCTTCCTCACCAACAGATGTCATTTATACCAACTAAGAAAAATGCTGGCAGGTTCCTAACTATTTCTTGCCCCTGACATATTTCTGATGCTGGCAGGTTCCTACTATTTCTTGCCCCTGACATATTTCTGATGCTGGCAGGTTCCTAACTATTTCTTGCCCCTGACATATTTCTGATGCTGGCAGGTTCCTACTATTTCTTGCCCCTGACATATTTCTGATGCTGGCAGGTTCCTACTATTTCTTGCCCCTGACATATTTCTGATGCTGGCAGGTTCCTAACTATTTCTTGCCCCTGACATATTTCTGATGCTGGCAGGTTCCTAACTATTTCTTGCCCCTGACATATTTCTGATGCTGGCAGGTTCCTAACTATTTCTTGCCCCTGACATATTTCTGATGCTGGCAGGTTCCTAACTATTTCTTGCCCCTGACATATTTCTGAAGTGTTCTGAGGGGAGGAAAAAGGTGACAGGAGCACTGGAGAAAGTGAAGCTCTTCCTTACTAAAAGATGTTGATTAATAATAACAAAAAAAAATCATTGGCAGCTTCTATGTTATTTTTTGCCTCTGTTAAATTGGTAGGGAGGAGGAAGAAGGTGGCGTGTGTGTGTGTGTGTGTGTGTGTGTGTGTGTGTGTGTGTGTGTGTGTGTGTACTGGCAAAATCAAAGTTCTTCCTTTCTAAAAGGTGTCGGTTAATGCACACAAAAAACCCATTGGCAGCTTCTTGACTTATATTCCTTGCCTCCACAAAGTTCTCTTCCCATTAATTTGTTTTAAGATACTTACACTAACAGAGAAACTAAACATACTGACTGTAGCAGGAGCAGTTAAAAGTTTGCCATGCCAGCAGAGGCATGAGCTTGAGCAGAGAGCCTCGGGCACTGCAGGAGGCTGGAGGGAGGCAGCTATTAGCAAGTTCAGAACAGCAGTGACTATGAAATTAAGGCATAGAAGACAGGAATTAAAGAAGAATGAGTGTGATGGCAGTGACTTAGAGAGGACTGAGTGAAGCAAATGGCAGTCAGGATAAAATGCAGAAATAAGGAAGGACAAGTATTTCAGAGTTTACCAGGGAAAGGGATGGAAAAAAGTGATGATTTTGGTTAACTCAGGCATTAGGAAGTTAAATAGCAGAGGAATGAGCTTGAGCAGAAAGCCTCGGGCACTGCAGAAGGCTGGAAGGAAGCAGCTTTTAGCAAGTTCAGAACAGCAGCGACTATGAAATGAAGGCACAGAAGACAGCACAGGAAGGGAAGAATTTGAGTGGTGACAGGGACTTAGGAAGATGATTTAGGACAGATTGTAAATGCTTCATGTGGAAGAGTGCAACAGCTGAGTATTGTAAAGGATAGGGAAAAGTTACGTGAAAAGCTGCGTCAAGTTGTCAGATGATGAAGTTAAGGTCCATATTGTCAAACTCCTCACAGGCTTGCTCCATCTATTTCAAAAGGCTCTCGCAGAGGTTGTCGGGGTTTCCATGGGCAGTTTCCTGAGCCTGGGGGTAGTTTTGCATGGCTTCTGTGCCTTATAGGAGAAAACACCCAAGACAACCCAGTTACTCTTCTCTGTGGGCTTGGGAAATAGGCACAGTGGAAGCCTGATAGGAAGACAGGGACACAGAGATACAGACAAACAGAGATGCAGGGTGGTGCTGCTGATAGTTTCACACGGCTTCTGCACCCTGAACGGGAAAACACCGCCCAGGAAAACACGGTTAACCTTCTCTGTGGCCTTGGGGAATAGTAACAGTGGGAGCCTGATATGCTTAGGACCACAGGCTGACTTACAGCACCTCATTTTGGGTGTTGATGACATAGAATCTCTCTCTCTCTCTCTCTCTCTCTCTCTCTCTCTCTCTCTCTCTCTCTCTCTCTCTCTCTCTCTCTCTCTCTCTCTCTCTCACACTCACACACACACACACACACACACACACACACACACTTACACTGGAGTGAAAAACAGTACGCACATGGAGGAGGAGGTGGAGGAAGAGGAGGAGGAAGAGGAGTAGAAAGAGAAGGTAAAAAACTGATAATATTAACTCCAAAAATATATCATCCATGTAAAAGTTAGCCTAAATTCAGCCTTTAAAAATTGTAACATTTCTGCCATACATCAGTGCACTCATGTTATATCAAGTGTTCTCTTCACAGTTTCCTCATGATATCAGGCTGCGTGATGGACCGTCCCTTCCTGAGTGGACAATAGCCATGTGGCAGGCTGGGCCAAGTTGCCAGAAGAAGACATTAAGTTTTTGAGATATTTTTACATAGATTTACATAGAAAATCAGACCACACAGACCCCATGGTCCAGACTTGGTGGTCTGTCCTTAAACCTAAGTGATTTTACATTAATCAGAAGACTCCAAAACGTTGCATTTCTACTCTAGTTGATATTAAGTTGAAGGAAGTGACGGTCGAGCTTATTTTTGAAGGAGTCAATCGTGTTACACTGGACCACTGATGATGGGAGCTTATTCCATTCTCGCACTACAACGTTGGTGAAGAAATATTTGGTGCAGTCTGAATTTACTTGTCTACATCTGAGTTTTACGCCATTGTTCCTCGTGCGCAAAGTGTCATCGATCATAAACAATGTTGATCTGTCTATATTCGTGAAACCATTAAGTATTTTAAAACATTCGATCAGTTTTCCTCGGAGGCGACGTTTCTCAAGAGAGAACATATTAAGGGTAGAAAGCCTTTCTTCGTAGGATTTGTTGCGCAAGGAAGGGATCATTTTCGTTGCCCGACGCTGAACACCTTCTAATTTAGCAATATCCTTTGCATGGTGGGGAGACCAAAACTGTACCGCATATTCCAAGTGGGGTCTGACTAAACTGTTGTAGAGCGGGAGTATTACATCTTTATTCTTGAATACAAAGTTTCTTTTAATGAAGCCCAACATTCTGTTCGCTTTATTTGCTGCATCGATGCATTGCTGTGAGAATTTGAGGTTTGACACGATTTTGACCCCAAGTCTTTGACGCATTGAACGCTTTGAGTTTAACGCCGCGCATTTCGTATTCGAACTTCTTATTCCTCGTTCCAACTTGAAGGACCTGGCACTTGTCTACGTTAAAGGGCATCTCCCATCTATCCGACCAAGCTGAAACTTTGTGCAAATCCTCTTGGAGGCTTTGCCTGTCTTCGTCAGTGAGAACCGAGTTACCAATCTTTGTGTCGTCTGCAAATTTACTAATGCGGTTATTGAGTCCAACATCCACGTCGTTGATGTAAATAATGAAGAGCACTGGGCCAAGGACCGAGCCCTGAGGGACGCCACTAGTGACAGGCGCCCACTCTGAGTTAAATCCGTCAATCACTACTCTTTGTTGTCTGTTGCTCAACCAATTCGCGATCCATTGGTTTACTTGACCGTCAATACCTATTTGCTTTAATTTGTAAAGTAATTTATGATGCGGGACTTTATCAAAAGCTTTCTTGAAATCAATATAGACTACGTCCAGTGATTTGGTTACGTCATAAACAGTGAAGAGGTCGTTATAAAAGGTTAATAGGTTTGATAGGCAGGATCTTTTGTTTCGGAAGCCATGTTGTGAGTCCCCAATCAATGAGTGGCTTTCAAGGTAACTCACAATTTTGTCTCTAATTATGCCCTCAAGTAGCTTACCTACAACCGAAGTTAGACTAATGGGCCTGTAATTACCTGGTACTTTTTTGTCTCCTTTCTTGAAAATCGGTGTCACGTTAGCCTTTTTCCAATCTGAAGGGACGATGCCTTGTCGCAAGGCCATATTGAATACGGTTGTGAGGGAGGAGAGTATTTCGCTCTTTGTTTCTTTCAGCAGAGTTGGATATACTTTGTCAGGTCCAGGACTTTTATTTGTTTTAAGTGAATGGAGAGCTTTAAGGACTTCATCGGTTGTTATTTCAAAATTAGGCAATGCATGCTCGAGATTTACAATAGTACTGGTGTTGGTTGTAGCGAGAGGAAGACTGTTAGTATTAAACACCGAGGAAAAGTAATTGTTTAAGAGGTTTGCAATGTGTTGGCTGTCAGTCACTAGTGCACCGTCGCTGTTTGTTAAAGGTCCAATACCACTTTTGATCGCCTTTCTGTTGTTTATGTAACTGAAGAAAGATTTCGGATTATTTTTACAGTTGGCTGCAATATTTTCTTCGTATCTACGCTTTGCCTGACCTACTAGTCTTTTTACTCGTCGCCTGGCATCATTATAAAGTCTAATGTTTTCGGGTGTGCTTTGTTCTTTCTTTAACCTGTATAACAATTTTCTCTCATTGACTGATTGTTTAATTTCGCTATTAAACCACGGTGGGCTTTTATTAGTGTTAATTCGTTTCTCGCACAAGGGGACGAATGTGTTCTGCTGAGTGAGTAAGTGATTTTTAAGGCTTAGCCAGGCTTCCTCTACGTTGTCGTCATCTGATAGTTGTATTTCTGTTAGTTTTTGTCTGATTTCTACGAAGTTAGCTTTTTTGAAATTGGGCACCTTTACTTTATTTTCAGTCACTGATGATTGAGCTTTAATGTCGACGCGCACTAATTTATGATCGCAAGAACCGAGGTGTTCTCCTACCGTGACACAACTGATTAGTTTATCTTGGGTCGTTATAACAAGGTCGAGTATATTATTTTGTCGAGTTGGCTCAGAAACCATTTGGCTTAGATAATTTTCTTCTAGAAATTCGATCATTCTATGTGACTCGCCTTCTGAATTAACAGTGTCGCCCAGTCGATATAGGGGAGGTTAAAGTCTCCTAATATCAGTGAGTCGCTGTTATTAAGTGACTGCCTTAAGACGCTGTACATTTCAAGGTCGTCATCGAGTGATTGCCCGGGAGGTCTGTAGGTGACAGATATATTTAAGTTGACTTTTGCAATGTTTACTCGCACGCACAAATGTTCAACGTTACTGTTTCCCGGTGTTTTGTCAGTGGGTTGCAAATAGCTTTTGACATAAAGGGAGAGAGAGAGAGAGAGAGAGAGAGAGAGAGATTTGAAACATTTATTTATAGCTATTAGTTATACTAAATTATATATATATATATATATATATATATATATATATATATATATATATATATATATATATATATATATATATATATATATATATATATATATATATTTTTTTTTACAACAAAGGAGGCAGCTCAAGGGCACACAAAAATAGAAAACAATAATAAAAAAGCCCGCTACTCGCTCCTCCTAAAAAAGAAACAAAAGAGGTGGCCGAAGGCAAGATCAAATACGGGAGGAGAGGTGTCCTGATACCCTCCTCTTGAAAGAGTTCAAGTCGTAGGCAGGAGGAAATACAGATGAAGGAAGATTGTTCCAGAGTTTACCAGCGTGAGGAAAGAGTGAAGATGCTGGTTAACTCTTGCATAAGGGGTTTGGACAGTATAGGGATGAGCATGAGTAGAAAGTCGAGTGCAGCGGGGCCGCGGGAGGGGGGGAGGCATGCAGTTAGCAAGTTCAGAAGAGCAGTCAGCGTGGAAATATCGATAGAAGATAGAAAGAGAGGCAACATTGCGGCGGAGTTTAAGAGGTAGAAGACTATCAGTATGAGGAGGAGAGCTGATGAGACGAAGAGCCTTAGCCTCCACTCTGTCCAGAAGAGCTGTGTGAGTGGAGCCCCCCCACACATGAGATGCATACTCCATACGAGGGCGGACAAGGCCCCTGTATATGGACAGCAGCTGTGCAGGGGAGAAGAACTGGCGGAGACGGTACAGAACGCCCAGCCTCGAGGAAGCTGATTTAGTAAGAGATGAGATATGAAGTTTCCAGTTGAGATTTTGAGTTAAGGATAGACCGAGGATGTTTAGTGTTGAGGAAGGTGATGGCTGGGTGTTGTCAAAGAATAGGGGATAGTTGTTTGGAAGATTGTGTTGAGTGGATAGGTGGAGAAACTGTGTTTTTGAGGCGTTGAAGGACACCAGGTTTTTCTTGCCCCAATCTGCCCCAATCAGAAATAATAGTAAGGTCTGAGGCTAAGCGTTCTGCAGCCTCCAGCCTTGAGTCGTTAAGTTCCTGTAGGGTGAGTCTTCTATTAAAAGAAGTTGAGCAATGCAGAGTGGAATCATCGGCGTAGGAATGGATAGGACAGTTCGTTTTGAAAAGAAGATCATCAATGAACAACAGAAAAAGAGTGGGAGATAGGACAGAACCCTGTGGGACACCACTGTTAATAGATTTAGGGGAAGAACAGTGACCGTCTACCACGGCAGAAATAGAACGGTCAGAAAGGAAACTGGAGATAAAGGTACAGAGAGAAGGATAGAAACCGTAGGAGGGTAGTTTGGAAAGCAGAAATTTGTGCCAAACCCTATCAAAAGCTTTTGACATGTCCAGCGCAATAGCAAAAGTTTCACCGAAACGGCTAAGAGAGGATGACCAAGAGTCAATTAACCCTAGAACATATCATACCCGATTTTGATCACTAAAATGTGCGTATTCACTATCATGGGGATGTGGACAACATCCACCTCACGCACAGAACCGTACACATGCATACATTGACGTCATTCGCTCCGGGTACCTCATACCCATGGTTAGCGTTCTAGGGTTAAGAAGGCTAGGAGATCACCAGTAGAACGCCCCTTGCGGAACCCATACTGGCGATCAGATAGAAGGTCAGAAGTGGAAAGGTGCTTTTGAATCTTCCGGTTAAGGATTGATTCAAAAGCTTTAGATAGACAAGAAAGTAAAGCTATAGGACGGTAGTTTGAGGGATTGGAGCGGTCACCCTTCTTAGGCACAGGCTGTATGAAGGCATACTTCCAGCAAGAAGGAAAGGTAGATGTTGACAGGCAGAGGCGAAAGAGTTTGACCAGGCAGGGTGACAGCACGGAGGCATAGTTTTCAAGGACAATAGGAGGCACTCCATCAGGTCCATAAGCCTTCGAGGATTGAGGCCAGAGAGGGCATAGAAAACATCATTTTGAAGAATCTAATAGGATCTTGGAGATCCACTTATATTGTTGACCTAATCCTGTGGTTTACTGTGGTTTGGTTCCATTCCACACTACTCTCTAATAGGACCCACTTTAATCCCTTGGTATTGTTGACCTTGTCCTCAATGTATTAGGTCAAATATTAGAATATATTTGCTCGGTAAGATAATTTTTATTTCAGGGGAAAGTATATCTATTTTTTTTTTGTGTTTTTGTTGCTGTTGTTGACAGCTTGACTTACTCCTTTGTGATTGTATGTCTTCCTTTACGAGCAATACCTAGTTTTTTTTTTTTCGCGATGCATAGTGTGGGTGGGATCGAACATTTGGATAGAAAAAAAATGTGATGAGTGTATTTTTTTTTTTTTATAATTTTGATGTTTTTTCACACTTCATTGTCTTTGCATGCTCAAGGATATGAGTATGGGAAGGTTTAATCCCAGCAAAATCATTTTTCTATACTCCCCCAAAAAAGTGCATACTCTTCTTCCTAATGTACTTAAGATTCATTTTGAGAATTGTGTGTCATGTTATGGGAGTTTTTTTTGTTTTAAGTGTCTAGGAAAAAATATAGTTAAAGTTGTATATTAAATTACCTATTTTTTCTGAAAGCTCAAAGTATAACTATCTTTTCTTTCTTATTATGTCCTCCCGTAAGCAAATGAATGTGTGGAATTAGTGAAGGTAACAGCGTTACAATGCTTATATGGAGTTCAAGATTTTACCGTCATCAAATCATTTCCATAAAGTCTGGAAAGAACAAGTGCCTTAACTAGTGAACTATATGTCTGTTTTCTGTTTTTTCAAATAAAAAAAAAATCACCCTCCCAATAATTAGCACTTTGACATGTTCTAAATAAATGTGTTATATTGGATTGCATATACTGATTCACCCCCCCCCCCAAAAAAAAAAAAAAGAGAAAGGAGAAAAGTATGAATAAAATATAATAAGTTAAGAATGTCTTGTCTTGTCTTATCTTTGCTCATTTGCTGACTAAGAACAAGTTAGATTTTTACGATCATCTCATCTTCAAGTGTAACTACATTGATTTTCAGCGTCGTTTATATGCATTAACGAAAAGTAAAATTTATGGTTATGTGACTGTGAGCAGTTAACGAAGATATGATGTATGACACAGGTAATAGAAGGAACCGTTGCAAGAAACGTAGCAGAAAGGTAATGGTATGCTTAGTAGGAAGAATGTGGCAATATTCACGCTAAAGGTAACAGTAACGTAGCAAAAACACACACACAAAAAAAGAACGCAATGACCTACTTGACCTACTCCTTTGTGATTGTATTTCTTCCTTTAAGAGATAAAAAAGCAACTTTTTTTTTACACTTCATTGTCTTCGCATGCTCAAAGATATGAGTATGGGAAGGTTTAATCCCAGCAATATTTTTTCACTCCCTCCGGGAATCGAACCCGGTCTCTTTCGGTTATGAGCCGAGTGTGCTAACCACTGCACCACGAAGCCACCCAATTATCAGAAAGGTTGTGGGAATATGCACATTAAAGGTACCAATACATAGCATTGGCGTAATGGGATGTAGTAAAAGGATTCTTAAAAGGTGATGGGGACGTGGTAACTAGGTAGTAGAAACGTACATATGATCCACAGAACGTTGCAATATTATTATTATTATTATTATTATTATTATTATTATTATTATTATTATCATGTATGCCCTATGTGTGTACTATAACTTGTCTGAATCCCTCTCATCCAGAATTAAGATGTATTTTTAGAGTGTAATTAAAAATTTATTGTGTTCATGTAATGGTTTAACTATTCAGACTGGATTAAGTTTGGATTTAAGACAAACGAAAAATAATCGACCTGCATTAAGCTAATATAAGATTTTGGCATGTTAGTTTCTCACTAGATATCAATGAAAATCATAAAATCCCATTCATTTTAACTATTCCTTTTATAAAGACTATCGCGGTGGTAGTTTAATTATTTATCTTGACGCCCGGAAAAACGCGGGAAAGGGGGGAGGGGGTGGAGATGTATCCCGCCGAATACCATTCCACAGCTTTCACAGAGTTTTTCTGCATTGTTAGCTCGTGGTGAAGAACACTCATGGACGGAAGGAGAGATGTGAAACGTCTCCCACAATGTTTAAACAATGAATCGTCTCCACGGCGGTCACTGACGACACACGACCGACACGATCCACTAAACGACTATCGTATCCCACACTGTTTACACAAAGCATTGCTTCTCATTCTCACGAGAAATATACCATCATCCCGCAACAGAGACGAGTCAACACCGTGACGTTAAACCATTCCCCACCAGGGCTCAGCTTTGTTCGCCAAACGCGGGAGAGTGGGAGATACCTATCATATCTGCTAGAGGAGGTAGGGGTGCGGTGGGGGGGGAAGGCGGAAGCAGGTGTGTAGCGAATTTTACGTAACGACTTTCCCATCATCGCCATCTTCCATAGTATATTTCCAACTGTGTTAGTGATTGCACGTGCTCCCATAAGCCAACTCCCCTTCATTCATATAATTTCTCTTTCTTCCTTTTTCTTTGTCCTTTTTCATCTTCCTCTTCTCTCTTCTTTTTTTTCTTTCTTTATTTTTACATCTTATATATTGTAAATGGGTTGTAAATGGCCTCGACCCGCCGCTGACTTCCGCTCTCTCTCTCTCTCTCTCTCTCTCTCTCTCTCTCTCTCTCTCTCTCTCTCTCTCTCTCTCTCTCTCTCTCTCTCTCTCTCTCTCTCTCTCTCTCTCTCTCTCTCTCTCTCTCTCTCTCTCTCTCTCTCTCTCTCTCTCTCTCTCTCTCTCTCTGTCTCTCTCTCTCTCTCTCTCTCTCTCTCTCTCTCTCTCTCTCTCTCTCTCTCTCTCTTCTTTCTTTCTCTTCTTCTCCTCTCCCTTTCTTATCTTCCTTTTTTCTTCTTCTCTTCTCTCCTTCCTCTCTCTCTCTCTCTCTCTCTCTCTCTCTCTCTCTCTCTCTCTCTCTCTCTCTCTCTCTCTCTCTCTCTCTCTCTCTCTCTCTCTCTCTCTCTCTCTCTCTCTCTCTCTCTCTCTCTCTCTCTCTCCTTTTCTTCTCTTCCTTTCTTTTTCTCCTCTCTCTTCCTCTCCTTTTCTCTTTTCTCTTCCTCTCCTTTTCTCCTCTTTTTCTCTCTCTCCCTTCCTCTTCTCTTTCTCTCTCTCCTTTTATCCTCTCTTTCTCCTTTTCTCTTTCTCCTTTTCTCTTCTCTCTTCCTCCTTTTCTCTTCTCTTTCTCCTTTTCTTAACATAACTTTGTTTTTTGTGTGCTTAACGTATATGCTTAACCTCAAACTCTATGTTTAACATGTGTGCGGTTACTTACACATCATCTTCCCCAAAATAAAAAGATACAGTTACTATACAAAGGATGATAAGCACCCGTCAAAGGAAGAAAAATCAACCCTCAATCCATCGTCTGCACCCTTACCTCCATCTCAAATGAAAAAGAAACGAGTTGCAACCATTTAATTTGCGTGTGTTTGTATACAATTACTAAGAAGCGTTTATGTGTGTTTAAATAAAAATTATAAAAAAGTTTCCGAGTTGTATCCGTCTACATTGTATGCGTTTTTGTGTTTTTAAATAAGAATTATAAAAATGTATCTGGTTTTGGTTCTGTATCCTCGTTGCTTGTTAAGTATAGTGTCTCACCATGATGTCACTTCCTCCTCACATCAGCACGCGCCCTTGAGACTCGGGGTACGCGGTGGCTGGATTGGTAGCGTCGTGGACCTACATTCACCGCGAGATGGATGACGCGGGTTCGAATCCCCATGCTACCGCCTCTGATTTTTTAGTCACCGCCGAGTGACTTAAAACTATCCACATACTGTCACACTTCCCGCGGTAAACCTCCCTGGACATGCTACCGCCGGAGAGCGTGGTGAACCTGAAGGACATGCCGCCTCTGCCAAGTGATGATGGGTCACCGCCGAGGCGGCCAGCAGGGAAGCGAGCGGGGCGCGGGACGGACTTGAGCGTCTATGTTATCCATAGACCATAACATGGACCGGTCCCTTTCCGCTCTCATCGCGTTCGAACTCCTGCACGCAAAAAGTGATCGTGTATGTCATCCCATAGACTATAACATGACAATGACATAGGCCATAGGGCATCACTTTCCGCTCCCACTGTGTTCGGATCCCTGCACGCAATCGTGAGCCTTCTCTAGGGCACACCGCCGGGACGAGGCGGCCAGCAGGGAAGCGAGAGGAGCGCGGGACGGACTTGAGCGTCTATGTTATCCATAGACCATACCATGGACCGGTCCCTTTCCGCTCCCACCACGTTCGAACTCCTGCACGTGATCGTGACTATAGACTATAACATGGGGGTGACATAGCGAATCACTTTCCGCTCCCACTGTGTTCGAACCCCTGCACGCAAAAAGTGATCGTGTATGTCATCCCATAGACTATAACATGGCAATGACATAGGGAATCACTTTCCGCTCCCACTGTGTTCGGATCCATGCAAGTAAAAAGTGATCGTGTATTGCACAAATATAACTACTCGCATTATTGTCCAGATCCAGATCCAGAATTAAGACACCTCTCCTCCCGAAATTGACCTCTCTTTTGGCCGCTCATTACTTATGTTTTTGTGGGAACAGCGATTAGCGGGCTTTTTTTTTTTACAGCTTTGTTCGTTACCCTTGAGCAGTTTCTTTAGCTGTAATAAAAAAAAGCAAATGAACAGAGGTTGCTAACCCATGGTTGCCCTGCACACATTCTGAATGTTTTGGCTCATGATTTGGAAATTGGTAACATAGAAGAACATGTGGTTCATGTTGTAAAATACTTATTAAACCATCACTCTGCCTCAGCAAGATAAAGTGAGAAGGGCGGTCAACGTCTTGTTCTGCCCCAGGACACTACACGGACCAGGCGTGGCTGACTGAAGATGTATATCTATATTAGCTCAGGTAAATTTGTGAAGTTGACAGGGAAAATATTGATATCAAAGTTAGAGAGTGTTTTATTTGTTTATTTTTCCATCCTATATTGTTGCCCTGCAATAAGATCAAGATTTAAATCAATTAAAAAAAAATCAAATAATATAAGTCTTGATTTAAATCAATGACTTAAAAAAATAGATAGTTCGACAAGACTTTAAGCGTTGTGAATTTTGAATGTAGCTCAAAATAGAGGTTCTGGATCGTTATCCACAAACATTCACATTCAATAAGGCTTTCATGGCGGTTGTGGGTGCTTCTATGGGTAGTTATGTAAGCCTAGTGATAGTTTGAGAAGGCCTCTGCACCATGAATGTGAAAAACACTTATGAGCCAAAAGTGAATTCTTCAGCCGATGCATGGAAATGAACGCAAATGTAAAATGATTTACTTCGACCTAAAACAAAAGCACCGCTTGAGAAGATTTGAGCAGAAGAAAATAATCAGTTATTTGCATCGTGTTATACTAAATATGATTCCTTGAGTCAACGAAACACGCTCTTGACTGATTGGTGTTAGCGTGGTGATGAATCTATTAGCACCACCACCACCACCACCACCGTCACCACCACCACCACCATTTCCTATTTTCACTACCATCACCTCAACTACCAAAAACAACCACTATCTCTACCACCATCACCACCAGCACCAGCACCACCGAGGTCAACAGTTACTATCATTCTCTTGTTTCCCGGTCAAGGCGATTTTTCCTTCACTTTATCGACGCGGCCATTCACGGGCGAGGGAGAGGAAGTCCGATGAAGAGCCCGCTCGAAACTGTGTACACAATTACACATTTTGCCCCCGCCGCCGTCGAAAGCATTGTTGATGTGATATCCAGAAACTGCTCAAATATTAGCCAGGAAAGAGCGGCGAGGCGTGGCGCGGGGTAATCAACGGAGGCCGAAAAGTGACCAAGCCTGGGAGGGTCGCCGCCGAGTTTGGGATTTTTTTTGAAGGCTGTTATTACTGTTATTATTGTTATTATTATTGTTCCGCCCGTTTTGAAGAGTGTGGCGGAGGCGGGGACGGTGTGTGTGTGTGTGTGTGTGTGTGTGTGTGTGTGTGTGTGTTGCCTCACGAGGTGTCATTACAGTTCAAAGGCTGCTGCTGTGTCACGCCATCAACATACACAAGTCACTGGACGCCCCGGGACACTCCGAGATGCCCGTGTCAGCTGACCATCGCCGGAGCGACGACGGGGCGCAGCGAGCACTGCACACCCTGCGGGGCTCCATCGCGCTGCCTCGCCTCACACTGTAAAATGGCCGCCCCGAACACTGCCCCGCCACGGCCGAAGCTCTCACATGCTTACCGCTGCTACGTCATCTTCATACTGATTTATTTTTTAAAGACAACGTCCACTAGGAGGAGTGCCAACAGCCCGCAGGCACAGGAAAGCCGCCCACGCTAGTGTAATACGTGTGAATGAGTCACAGCGTAACGGCCATCACGTCACGGGCTGCCGTTGCCGCCCCGCCCTCCACCACCGCCGCCACACCGCCCCGGCCCTCCTCTGCCCTGCCCGTCCCCTGCTGCTGCCCAACGGGGTGCCTCCATTGACCTGAAGCTCACATTACCTCGTCTCGGTGTGAGAGGCGCCAGTACCGGCACAGTATAGGGCGACAGATACAGCACAAAGTGGCCTCTGGTGACGTGCCCGCCGCCGGGCGACACCCGTCCTTCTCTCTCGCCCCCGCTCCCTGCCTCTCATTCTGCGGCCCTGGCCTCTCCTTCCCCTCGTCACCGCACTGTGGGCATGATAACAGTCACTTACGGCTGCTGGCGGCTCGTCTGTACATGAAGGGTGGCAGGAACAGTGACGCTGAGGGGAGAACACAATGCCGGGGTTGGCCGCGAGCTGACCAATCACATCACACGGGCCGCAC
Organism: Eriocheir sinensis; assembly: GCF_024679095.1. Classification (NCBI taxonomy): domain Eukaryota; kingdom Metazoa; phylum Arthropoda; class Malacostraca; order Decapoda; family Varunidae; genus Eriocheir; species Eriocheir sinensis. The sequence goes on along the minus strand of NW_026112051.1, from coordinate 210,101 downwards.
TCACGCGGGCGCCACCGCCCATTCCGCTCCTGGAGACAGGCGCCTCATTCTGGCGCCCGACGCATCTGATTGGCTGTTCAGCAGCGCGTCTGTGATTGGTTCACTTCGCCTCCCATCTCTCTCTAGCTCTCGATGACGTCATTTGTAAACAAAACCTGGCGGGATATCATAGCAGAGACTGCTCAACATAGACTCATTCATTTCCCGGCTAATATCATTGTCTCCTTAGACATTTACATTACTCCACATAGTGTGATGCAGTGCCTACACGTTCTACAGTAGTAATACCACCGCGGCACCGCCACAACGGTAGAGAGGGATGACCTGATGCCGCTATCCCGACATGGTATACCTCCACCACAGCCTGTAACAGTGGCTGTTCATCTTCACCCACACCTGGTAAGAATGATATCATTTTGTTTCAAGTGGGGATAGACAGGGTATGAAAGAATTAGTGGAATATAAAATCAGTTAAGAATGTATGTAGTAAAACTTATAACATGACTGGCTGACCGCCTTGCTATATGCGTTTTCTTTACTTATTACCACCGCAATTTTAGTATATGTACCGCCGAAGCAAATTAGGTAGGAATAAAAATAGCAAGGCTGACACTTGTGCATGAAACTTTGCTGCTGTAGGTACTTCCGCCAGAGGTTTCGCCACCTTTAGGTGTTCGATCGCGCATTAGTTTCGGTACCTAATCATCTCATTTGAATATGCTAATCCCGACTTCATGAAGATTAATTTATCTTGAATCAGGCGGGGGTAGTGGTGCAGCCCCCACCCGCCGGAGAATGTCAGATTTAACGGGTTGAGTATAGCCTTAGTTTAACTGGTTGGAGTGCGAACACCAGCTGGTGACGAAACCTCTGGAGTCTGAGTCTGATGTAAGTGTTCCAGTACTATCAGAAGGTAGAATAGACGATGAACATAGTTATTGAGGTATTAAGGTCTAAGGTGTGATCGAAAAATGTGTCAAGTTAAAGGTGTACCTATCTCATGTCTTTCTACCATAGTCCACAAATTTTTCAGTAACCCTTTGTATTAAAAGCAATGCTAGTGTATCAAGGTAAAAAAAAAAAGTAGATGCTTTTGTCTTATGTATTGAATCCTATGTCCACTGAGTGGTCTGTTTACTTTAATGTTTGAGGATTATTATATTAACCAAAGCTGGGTATACTTGTATGTAGTATGTAATTCTGATATGTGTCTGATATGTGGTTTTTGGCACTGGCCAAAGGGAAAGGATAGTGTCAAGGAAAAAGTCGTAGATGCTTTTGTATTATGTATTGAGTCCCATGTCAGTGAGTGGTTTCCTTACTTAAATTTATTTTTGAGGATTCGGTATTATCTCAACCAAGGCTATACGTACTTGAATGTACCATGTTCTTCTGGAATGTGTCTGATATGTGGCCTTTGCCTCTGGCCAAAGGATAAAGGATAAAACAACCTATTAAAAATGAGCATGTCAGGATTGTCATCGCAATTAGCAAAAGTTTTTGTTACATAAGGAGTTTGTAAATATATCATTATTGATGACGCCTTGTTATAATTTACCCCTATTATGCACAACTTACCTCTCCCCAGCCCCACTATATCTTCTATTTCATACACCTAGTTCATTCGGTAATGTATCTTCCATCTGTTTAGGTAGAGGTGTATGTGTGCAGCACGCCTTAAATAGGGAGAAATGGAGAATGTGCCAGTCACAGAAAAAGAGGTAAGTATTAAGTATTTCAACACCCTCTTTTCTGGACGAAACTGATTTTTTTACGGTAGATTTTGGCTTGTTTTTAATTAATCAACCACTTGTTTTTTGCGCAAATCAACCAAATTTTTTTTATTCCCCCCATAAACTAATTTGATTTACAACAAAATAACTAGTAGATTAATTAAAACAAGCCGAAATCTACCAGAAAAAATTAGTTTCGTCCAGAACAGACAACCAAACCTAACCTAACCAACCTAACCCAACCCAACCTAACCTAACCAACCTAACCTAACCCAACTTAACCTAACCTAACCCAGTGTGCCCTCTGGCTTTGATGCCGGTTGATGTATCGCTGCCGACTTCTGATCGCTAAAAATGCAATTAAATTTTAAAAATTCTGTGTCGCCATTATAAACAGAGTGCGCCTTGTCAATATGGGGTTCAATTTACTCGTAATGAGGAGCTCTATCTCAGGAGGTGGGTAAAACACCAAGAAGAAAGTGGTGAAGTGCATAATGAATACCGAAAAATGTGGGGTAGTGATAGGTGAACAGGAAAGTTAGGTTGATAAAGATTTTTAGTATATGCCTGGGGACAGTGTTATGTAAGCATGTAGAAGTGGATGGTGGAACAAGGACAGGGGATGTAAAATGTAGGAATGTTTTAGAAGCACTGGGTAGGATTTTAATGTTTCATGGAGGTGAAGAGGGACGTAAGGAATAGCATCATTTTGCCAACATTACCGTATGGATCAGATACATGTTCATGGAATATTGCACAGCAGTCAAGGTTGCGGGCTATGGTAACGAGTTATTTGAGAAGTGCATGGCTAATCTAAATTTGTGAGCCAGCTGAAATTAACTTTGCAGGGCTGATTAATTTATATCCTTATGGACTTGACTTACCTAACCCTACGGCGACTTTTACTTAAAACTCCAAACCTCTGTTTACTTAGCAATAAATGGGTTCCAATTGTAAGTCGGCTTATGCTTTGTATTCAAGGTCTGGACACCTTTAAAGAGGGCTTCCCAGTGGTTTCGCCACCTGTAGGTATTCGCACCTTAAACTGTTCGCTCCCTGGTGGATTCGCCCAAGATAAAAAAGGTTTCGCCACACTAAGCATCCCTTAAGACCTTACCAGTCGATAACGCCCCTAAATAGTTGCTAACATCGCTAAATAGTCACTAACGCCACTAAATATTCGCTAATATCACTACAAGCAGTCATTTATACTGAAAGTTGCACTATTTGAAGCATGGGTGACGAATCATCTGGTGTGCCCCACCTGTTATACTTGCCACATCTTATTTGTTTAATGTAGCCATCTATATTATTATAATGCCCTATGTCGTCAAGGGTGACTGCAAAGGGTGCCGTATAATGTCAGGCATCTCCCATCCCTGTACATCTCCTTCGCTGTCAGGCTTGTCAGCTGAGTTTTGTTTACAAATGACGTCATCGAAAGCGAGAGGGAGAGATGGGAGGCGAAGTGAACCAATCACAGACGCGCTACTGAACAGCCAATCAGATGCGTCGGGCGCCAGAATGAGCCGCCTGTCTCCAGGAGCTTCCTTCCACCACACCCTCTTCTCTGCCTCCCGCCCGCTGTGCCCCACGCCGCCGCTGCCTCACGGCACTATATCATTTACTCAATCCTCTCGTCACCTCATCTCCGCGTGAAGGGCGCCGGTAACAGCTGCGTATCCCTTAGAGAAGAGATTGGGGAGGGTGGGGAGGAGGGACTGGGCGCGCGCGGAATATGGCCGCCACGCGCTGGGACCCATATCATGGAGGTAGACCCATATAGCCTAGTCAAGCCCCGTTATCCTGCCCTAGCGACTCCACGCCCCATCTTCCTCGTGTCCAAATGAAAGGGTTAACCAGAATCTCCACTCTTTCGTCCCTTCCAGTAGTAAACTAAACAGCAGCCTCCCTTGAACGGCGTATTCTTAATTAAACTTTTTGATACAACTGTCGGCTTCATACTCTGTCAAGATAGTCGAGTCGGAGATGGGGTCACCATACACCATGGTGATATATTTTTTCTAACTTACATTTCTGTAATCCTCAAGGTGTCTAGTAAACAGATTTTATGTTCCCATCATGAAACTTTGTCCCAAGGGGTTCTTTAGCGGCCATCTTGGATTTCCGACGATAATCAATAATCGCATAGCTTTTGAACTAGTCATCATGCAGAGACAAATGAACAATTTTTTCTGGGTAAAGTTGACTTGAGAAATTGATTGATGGGGATATTTTTGTGATTAGTTTAAGTTGAACACAAAAATCTCTAATTATGCATTAAAATTTTTTTTTATAATCATACACTCGCAAATTAGTTATTTGCATATATACAAAACTATAATAATCCGATGAGGTCTGCAATCACTTATGATTGCAAGTAATTAGGAAAATAAATAAGATATGATTTAAATAAGTCATTATAATTATATGCAAGAAATTATTCCATCCATTTTCCATGATAGGATATCCTACAGAAGCAGTATGCAATATCAATTACTCACTGAACTATAGTATATATATTCATAGTCATCAAGAAGCTCGTCATAATCAACCTCTTGCTCCAGTTCCTTGTCCTCATCTTCTCCCATCTCCTCAACAGGGGTTCTTTGGCGGCAATCTTGGATATATGATGGAAATCAATAATCGGGATAACTTTTGAACTATACATTAGTTATTGGTATTGTGTTGATGGGCAGTCATGCCAAAACTAAAGAAACACAAATGTGATAACGGCGGTGGGGCAGAAGAACTAAAAAAACGTCCTACTGTATATTGTATTCTGCATATGAGTGGCTTTCAGCATGGTGATTTCACACTACTCAGTAACATCAAGGGTCCGCCACTGACAAGCTGGCACAGTTACTTGTTATTCATGACAATCGTCGCCTTGAACCTCTTGACTCACCCAGTCGCATGGTGGATGTCTGAGTCGCATTCCAGAAAATTTTGCTGATGCAGATCTAGAAGCAATCGGCTATCACCTAGGCTGCAACAAAAACTTTATTACAAACCATGATCACATGAAGTCTATAGTTTAACATATAAATAACTCTAAGCCTCAAAATCTCGCTCCCTCGCAAACCACCATCCTCCTCTGCCACACAGCTGCTCCCTCCAGAATGAATCTTCTGCAAAAGGCTTGAAGTGAAGGTGTCAGGAAAGACTGAGCGATGCATCAAGTTTGCAGTATTCAAAGACAAGAAAGGAGCCTTGAGGGAACCAACTTGGAAACAAATTGAGCCTCGAGCACTAGAACTATGATATAGCAGTTTATATCGCACTGTGCAAGGTGAGGACTTGTTCGCAAGGGAGGCCAAGTTTCACCAGTCCTGTCGCAAATCATTCAACCAGAAGGTTAGGCTTGGTATGTTGTCAGGCGGCACCCTACGTGGTATGTAACGTTGCAATGAAGCGAGACAAAAACTTCAAGGATTTATTTTACATCTGAAATAAAGAAAACGCAATTATTGGAGCAAGTACGAAAGAGTGAACTGAATTTTGTTGCAGGAGATGGAGCGCTGGAAGGAAGGATGGAAAGGGTGAAGAGGGTTATGATGTGATTGATGCGCGGTGTTGAATGGTGTCCTGATGGTTCCAAGGGTGACGCGAGGTAAGAGTCTGTAGTATGGACGGAAGGATGGACAGGGTGAAGGAAGGATGGAAAGGGTGAAGGAGGGATGGAGAACGGAGAGAGCGCCATGATGCGATGTGTGCGTGTGTTTGTGGTGCTCTGGTTCCAGGGTGAGGGGTGAGGGTGTGCGGTGTAAGGAAGGATGGACAGGGTGAAGGAAGGATGGAAGGGGTGAAGGAGGGATGGAGAACGGAGAGAGCGCCATGATGCGAGGTGTGTTTGAGGTGTTCTGGTTTCAATTGCGGTGCGGGATGAGGGTGTGTGCAGTGCGTATCATTGGTGTAAAGCGACATGACTGGTGTTGAGGGCCGCGAAAAGGGTCGAATTGAAGTGCACGCGAGATACGAAGATAAAGACGAACCACGACATGTCTTGAATAATTGATCTACTCAGTGTTCAAGTCCATGGATCACTGGCGAGGCGGATCCGATTCTACTACATGATATTCAACGAGTGGCTGATTGGTGAAGAGCTACACGGATCTGGGCTCGGCGACTAACCACACCCCGAAGGAAAAAAGTTAATATGTAGCCAAATAAATAAAGTCAGATAGCAGAGGTAGTTTGGAAGTAGCTATAATTATGATAGTACGGGTAGTGTGCACGAAGAGGGGGAAGGGGAAGGAGGAGGAGGAGGAGAAAATGAGGGAGAAGAAAAAGAAGAAAAGAAAAAAACAAGAAAACGAAGATAAAGAAGAAGAAAAAGAAGTAATAGAAAAAGGAGAAAAAAAAAAAAGATCGAAAAGAGGAAGAAAAGGAAGAGGTAAAAGTAAGGAAGAAAAAGTAGAAAAAAAAAAAAAACAAGAGGAGGAGGAGGAGGAGGAGGTGGAGGGGGAATGAAAGTTAGCAATGACATCGTACCCAGGTGGTGACTGTCATACTTCCCGTGGCTGCAGACTGGACCGTATTGCTTGGTGCCTGATCGCCTCGCTTTGGCCGCTCTTGTTAGCAAAAAAGAGAGTGCGTGGAGGGAGGCTGGCGTGGAGGTCCGGAATAATAGGCCAGACTCGAGACAGCGATTATTGTGGTTGTGTCGCTGCAGAAGTGGCAATCGCGGAGGTTCTTGATTGGTCCTACACACTGGGCTGGAGATCTGTTGACGGTATGGCTGGAGGTGGAAGTAAAGAGAAGAGGAAATGACCTACGAGTCTTGCTTGCAGTGAAGGAGAGGAAGAAATGAAGTATACGGAGAAGACCTATAATCCCTGTGGTTTTACTCTCGGTGGTAGTGAGCTTGGGGGGAGAAAGGAATGAAGTATAAAGAGAAAATAACCTACGATTCATGTGTTCTTACTCGTCCTTGCAATGAAGTTGAGATGAAGAAATAAAGTTTAGAGGAGAGATAATGGCCTACGATTCCTCAGTTCTAACTCGTCCTCGTAATGAAGTTGAGAAGAAGGAATGAAGTTTAGAGGAGAGAAAATGGCTTACGATTCCTCTGTTCTAACTCGTCCTTGTAATGAAGTTGAGAGGAAGGAAGGAAATATAGAAGAGAGAAAATGACCTACGATTCCTCTGTTCTAACTCGTCCTTGTAATGAAGTTGAGAGGAAGGAATGAAATATAGAAGAGAGAAAATTACCTACAATTCCTCTGTTCTAACTCGTCCTTGTAATGAAGTTGAGAGGAAGGAATGAAATATAGAAGAGAGAAAATGACCTACAATTCCTCTGTTCTAACTCGTCCTTGTAATGAAGTTGAGAGGAAGGAATGAAGTTTAGAGGAGAGAAAATGGCGAACGATTCCTCTGTTCTAACTCGTCCTTGTAATGAAGTTGAGAGGAAGGAATGAAGTTTAGAGGAGAGAAAATGGCCAACGATTCCTGTGCTTTATATTTTGCTTTTATTGAAGTTGAGAAGGATACGAAGGACAACAAGTATACCGCTGCAATTTTTACTGTGTTGAATGTGGTTTGAGCATCAATTAAGAAATTTTGGGAAGTTGAAGTGATGAACAATTGTTTTTTTTTATTTACTTCCATATGGAGACATGTTTTTTTCTTTCTTGTCTTGTATAATGAGTGTAATATTGGCGTATCACTGGCAACATTTTCACTAGAAGCTTTATAACAATGATTCAAGTTTTATAACTCTTAATAAAACGTTATTATCTAATTCTTCGTGTGTGTGTGTGTGTGTGTGTGTGTGTGTGTGTGTGTGTGTGTGTGTGTGTGTGTGTGATCCTACTTAGTTATGTTACTTAGACATGTCTTTATACTCTTGAGTACATGTGGCCATATAATTGTTGCCTTTAAGGATCATAATTGTCTATTGAACATTTTGAAATATATAAAAAAACCCCCCCCCCCCCCCCCACACACACACACATGCCCACGCAGGTATAACCAGTTAGCGGAAGTGAGCGGACAGGTGAGGCGTGTTATTTTGCCCAGTTATTATATTCAACAATGGATGGGCAAACATAAATCTTCTCAAAAGTAGTTTTCTAACGGTATGGGCGGCTGTTTTTATGAAAGGAAGTAGAAGCCAGAGCCTAAGCCTGAACAAGTGCCCGTGCCTGAGCCTGAGCCTGAACCAGTGCCCGTGCCTGAGTCTGAGCCTGAGCCTGAACCAGTGCCCGTGCCTGAGCCTGAGCCTGAACCAGTGCCCGTGCCTGAGCCTGAGCCTGAGCCTGAACCAGTGCCCGTGCCTGAGCCTGAGCCTGAACCAGTGCCCGTGCCTGAGCCTGAGCCTGAGCCTGAACCAGTGCCCGTGCCTGAGCCTGAGCCTGAACCAGTGCCCGTGCCTGAGCCTGAGCCTGAGCCTGAACCAGTGCCCGTGCCTGAGCCTGAGCCTGAACCAGTGCCCGTGCCTGAGCCTGAGCCTGAACCAGTGCCCGTGCCTGAGCCTGAGCCTGAACCAGTGCCCGTGCCTGAGCCTGAGCCTGAACCAGTGCCCGTGCCTGAGCCTGAGCCTGAACCAGTGCCCGTGCCAGACCCTGAGCCTGAACCAGTGCCCGTGCCAGAGCCTGAGCCTGAGCTTGGACCAGTGCCCGTGCCTGAGCCTGAGCCTGTTCCAGTGCCAGTGCCTGAGCCTGATCCTGATCCAGTGGCCGTGCCTGAGCCTGAGCCTGAACCAGTGGCCGTGCCAGAGCCTGAGCCTGAACCAGTGGCCGTGCCAGAGCCTGAGCCTGAACCAGTGCCGTGCCAGAGCCTGAGCCTGAACCAGTGGCCGTGCCAGAGCCTGAGCCTGAACCAGTGGCCGTGCCAGAGCCTGAGCCTGAACCAGTGGCCGTGCCAGAGCCTGAGCCTGAACCAGTGGCCGTGCCAGAGCCTGAGCCTGAACCAGTGGCCGTGCCAGAGCCTGAGCCTGAACCAGTGCCCGTGCCAGAGCCTGAGCCTGAACCAGTGCCCGTGCCAGAGCCTGAGCCTGAACCAGTTCACGTGCCAGAGCCTGAGCCTGAACCAGTGGCCGTGCCAGAGCCTGAGCCTGAACCAGTTCACGTGCCAGAGCCTGAGCCTGAACCAGTGCCCGTGCCAGAGCCTGAGCCTGAACCAGTGGCCGTGCCAGAGCCTGAGCCTGAACCAGTTCCCGTGCGTAGAGCCTGAGCCTGAACCAGTGCCCGTGCCTGAGCCTGAACCAGTGCCTGAGCCTGAGCCTGAGCCTGAACCAGGTCCTGCAGAGCCTGAGCCTGAACCAGTTCCCGTGCCAGAGCCTGAGCCTGATCCAGTGCCTGTGCCAGAGCCTGTGCCTGAACCAGTGGACCGTGCCAGAGCCTGAGCCTGAACCAGTGGCCGTGCCAGAGTATGAGCCTGAACCAGTCCGTTAAAACACTCTGAGTGGCAAACACACACACACACACACACACACACACACACACACACACACACACACACACACACACACACACACACACACACAAACACAGCCTGGCACGGGCACTGGTTCAGGCTCAGGATCTGGCACGGGAACTGGTTCAGGTTCAGGCTCTGGCACGGGCACTGGTTCAGGCTCAGGCTCTAGCACAGGCACTGGTTCAGGCTCAGGCTCTGGCACGGGCACTGGTTCAGGCTCAGGCTCTGGCACGGGCACTGGTTCAGGCTCAAGCTCTGGCACGGGCACTGGTTCAGGCTCAGGCTCTGGCACGGGCACTGGTTCAGGCTCAGGCTCTGGCACGGGAACTGGTTCAGGTTCAGGCTCTGGCACGGGCACTGGTTCAGGCTCAGGCTCTAGCACAGGCACTGGTTTAGGCTCAGGCTCTGGCACGGGCACTGGTTCAGGCTCAGGCTCTGGCACGGGCACTGGTTCAGGCTCAAGCTCTGGCACGGGCACTGGTTCAGGCTCAGGCTCTGGCACGGGCACTGGTTCAGGCTCAGGCTCTGGCACGGGAACTGGTTCAGGTTCAGGCTCTGGCACGGGCACTGGTTCAGGCTCAGGCTCTAGCACAGGCACTGGTTCAGGCTCAGGCTCTGGCACGGGCACTGGTTCAGGCTCAGGCTCTGGCACGGGCACTGGTTCAGGCTCAAGCTCTGGCACGGGCACTGGTTCAGGCTCAGGCTCTGGCACGGGCACTGGTTCAGGCTCAGGCTCTGGCACGGGCACTGGTTCAGGCTCAGGCTCTGGCACGGGCACTGGTTCAGGCTAAGGCTCTGGCACGGGCACTGGTTCAGGCTTAGGCTCTGGCACGGGCACTGGTTCAGCCTTAGGCTCTGGCACGGGCACTGGTTCAGGCTCAGGCTCTGGCACGGGCACTGGTTCAGGCTCAGGCTCTAGCACAGGCACTGGTTCAGGTTCAGGCTCTGGCACGGGCACTGGTTCAGGCTCAGGCTCTGGCACAGGCACTGGTTCAGGCTCAGGCTCTGGCACGGGCACTGGTTCAGGCTCAGGCTCTGGCACGGGATCTGGTTCAGGCTCAGGCTCTGGCACGGGCACTGGTTCAGGCTCAGGCTCTAGCACAGGCACTGGTTCAGGCTCATGCTCTGGCACGGGCACTGGTTCAGGCTCAGGCTCTGGCACGGGCACTGGTTCAGGCTCAGGCTCTGGCACGGGCACTGGTTCAGGCTCAGGCTCTGGCACGGGCACTGGTTCAGGCTCAGGCTCTGGCACGGGAACTGGTTCAGGTTCAGGCTCTGGCACGGGCACTGGTTCAGGCTCAGGCTCTAGCACAGGCACTGGTTCAGGCTCAGGCTCTGGCACGGGCACTGGTTCAGGCTCAGGCTCTGCACGGGCACTGGTTCAGGCTCACATTCTGGCACGGGCACTGGTTCAGGCTCAGGCTCTGGCACGGGCACTGGTTCAGGCTCAGGCTCTGGCACGGGCACTGGTTCAGGCTCAGGCTCTGGCACGGGCACTGGTTCAGGCTAAGGCTCTGGCACGGGCACTGGTTCAGGCTTAGGCTCTGGCACGGGCACTGGTTCAGCCTTAGGCTCTGGCACGGGCACTGGTTCAGGCTCAGGCTCTGGCACGGGCACTGGTTCAGGCTCAGGCTCTAGCACAGGCACTGGTTCAGGTTCAGGCTCTGGCACGGGCACTGGTTCAGGCTCAGGCTCTGGCACGGGCACTGGTTCAGGCTCAGGCTCTGGCACGGGCACTGGTTCAGGCTCCGGCTCCGGCACGGGCACTGGTTTAGGCTCAGGCTCTGGCACGGGCACTGGTTCAGGCTCAGGCTCTAGCACAGGCACTGGGTCAGGCTCAGGCTCAGGCACGGGCACTGGTTCAGGCTCAGGCTCTGGCACGGGCACTGGTTCAGGCTAAGGCTCTGGCACGGGCACTGGTTCAGCCTTAGGCTCTGGCACGGGCACTGGTTCAGGCTCAGGCTCTGGCACGGGCACTGGTTCAGCCTTAGGCTCTGGCACGGGCACTGGTTCAGGCTCAGGCTCTGGCACGGGCACTGGTTCAGGCTCAGGCTCCAGCACAGGCACTGGTTCAGGTTCAGGCTCTGGCACGGGCACTGGTTAAGGCTCAGGTTCTGGCACGGGCACTGGTTCAGGCTCAGGCTCTGGCACGGGCACTGGTTCAGGCTCAGGCTCTGGCACGGGCACTGGTTCAGGCTCAGGCTCTGGCACGGGCACTGGTTCAGGCTCAGGCTCTGGCACGGGCACTGGTTCAGGCTCAGGCTCTGGCACGGGCACTGGTTCAGGCTCAGGCTCTGGCACGGGCACTGGTTCAGGCTCAGGCTCTAGCACAGGCACTGGTTCAGGCTCATGCTCTGGCACGGGCACTGGTTCAGGCTCAGGCTCTGCACGGGCACTGGTTCAGGCTCAGGCTCTGGCACAGGCACTGGTTCAGGCTCATGCTCGTGCACGGGCTCTGTTTCAGGCTCAGGCTCTGGCACGGGCACTGGTTCAGGCTCAGGCTCTGGCACGGGCACTGGTTCAGGCTCAGGCTCTGGCACGGGCACTGGTTCAGGCTCAGGCTCTGGCACGGCACTGGTTCAGGCTCAGGCTCTGGCACGGGCACTGGTTCAGGCTCAGGCTCTGGCACGGGCACTGGTTCAGGCTCAGGCTCTGGCACGGGCACTGGTTCAGGCTCAGGCTCTGGCACGGGCACTGGTTCAGGCTCAGGCTCTGGCACGGGCACTGGTTCAGGCTCAGGCTCTGGCACGGGCACTGGTTCAGGCTCAGGCTCTGGCACGGGCACTGGTTCAGGCTCAGGCTCTGGCACGGGCACTGGTTCAGGCTCAGGCTCTGGCACGGGCACTGGTTCAGGCTCAGGCTCTGGCACGGGCACTGGTTCAGGCTCAGGCTCTGGCACGGGCACTGGTTCAGGCTCAGGCTCTGGCACGGCCACTGGTTCAGGCTCAGGCTCTCGCACGGGCACTGGTTCTGGCTCAGGCTCTGGCACGGGCACTGGTTCAGGCTCAGGCTCTGGCACGGGCACTGGTTCAGGCTCAGGCTCTGGCACGGGCACTGGTTCAGGCTCAGGCTCTGGCACGGGCACTGGTTCAGGCTCAGGCTCTAGCACAGGCACTGGTTCAGGCTCAGGCACGGGCACTGGTTCAGGCTCAGGCTCTGGCACGGGCACTGGTTCAGGCTCAGGCTCTGGCACGGGCACTGGTTCAGGCTCAGGCTCTGGCACGGGCACTGGTTCAGGCTCAGGCTCTGGCACGGGCACTGGTTAAGGCTCAGGCGCGGGCACGGGCACTGGTTCAGGCTCAGGCTCTGGCACGTGCACTGGTTCAGGTTCAGGCTCTGGCACGGGCACTGGTTCAGGCTCAGGCTCTGGCACGGGCACTGGTTCAGGCTCAGGCTCTGGCACGGGCACTGGTTCAGGCTCAGGCTCTGGCACGGGCACTGGTTCAGGCTCACGCTCTGGCACGGGCACTGGTTCAGGCTCAGGTTCTGGCACGTGCACTGGTTCAGGCTCAGGCTCTGGCACGTGCACTGGTTCAGGCTCAGGCTTTGGCACGGGCACTGGTTCAGGCTCAGCCTCTGGCACGGGCACTGGTTCAGGGCGTGTGATTAACAGGCGTATTGTTTACTGGCGTCTATTTGGCGGGTATTTAATTCAGCATGTCTAGAGGACGATTCCGAGGTGAAGGAGGCCTCTTCCGTGAAGGAGTCGCCGGCCAACACCTCTGCTGGGCTAGGGCCGGCAGCCTCCTCCTCTTCGGGCCCCGCGCAAGAGACATCTTCGTCCGCCTCAAGGTTTCGATTGAAAACTCGAGACGCCGCAAAAGTTAGCTGGTATATTGTGACACACAAACACAAGACAGAGTCAGTTAAAACACACTGACTCACACACACACACACACACACACACACACACACACACACACACACACACACACACACACAACTTAAATTCATAACAAAAACTGGGCCCAAATCCCACATACAGACATAGGTCAAAGTTATGAATAAACAACAACAACAACAACAACAACAACAACAACAACAACAACAACAACAACATTCAGATATAAGATAATAGGCTACACTTTTTGGGGGGAGGGGGAGGGGGGAGAAAAAGGATGGGGGGAGCAGGGTCAGTCATACTCACTCTGGCCTACTCTAGATTCTAAAGGCAGATTAGTTTAAACGTCGCATTACTATTTATTTACAGTTATGTGGCTAGTTTGGCTTCGGTAGTTCTTGGGGGATAGAGTTAGAAGTGTTGGAAATCCACAGAGTAAAGTCGACGTATTACAAACTTACTCGTAAAGGAAAGGGATATAAAAAAAATCAATATAACCAGCTGACCACGCCTTCAAAAACGGGTTAAAATAGACAAATCGCCCACACTATTGTTAATGAAGACTATGATAAAACAGTACTTTCCTATGCATACAAACCGAGTCATATCTTTCTTTTATATTTAGATTTTTTCGAGCTACATTCTTTCCCTTCAAGGTAAGTCCATAGTTTTAAACGTCTCAGACTGCCGCCCATTGCGACTATTTCCCAAGGCCAGAGAACAGATTAACCGGGTGTTCATGGCTAGCAGTTTCCCAGTTCAAGGTGCAGAATTCGTGTAAAATAATCGCCAGTATCACAAAATAGTCTGCGAAAACACCAGCAACTTCCACGAGAAGCCACAGAGAAGATTAACCGGCTGTTCATTAATTAAGGGTGGGCGAGAACCGACTCTAGAAACGATTCCTTAGATAATAATGCGCAAGAGACTCGATTTTCAACCCTGGGAAATCGATTCTCTGTATTTCACCTTACGCAGTTCCTTTCCCATCCCTCCCAAGCTCTTGTTCTGTCCTCTTACACCTCACAGTTCGCCCTCATCCTCACTCTATTTGGTTATTCCTCTCCCCCTAACACACCCTCGCGTATATGTTCTTTCCTCCTTCTCCTACTACTATATTTATACTACTCTTCCACAGAAGAGAGACATAAGATGACGGAATTGCGTGGAAATTCACCATTTTAAGGAAACAATGGTGGCGGAGTTCCTTCTCTTCACTCAATCTTTCACGTCCATCTCAAAACTTACAAGCACTGCAACAACCGCTGTCACCACTTAGTTCATCGATTTTAATATTCCAGCTAACGTTTGCGGCGTCTCAAGTTTTCAATCGAAACCTTGAGGCGGACGAGGATGTTTCTTGCGCGGGGCCCGAAGAGGAGGAGACTGCCGGCCCTAGCCCAGCAGAGGTGCAGGCCGGTGACACCTTCACGGAAGAGGCCTCCTCCACCTCGGCATCGTCCCCGAGACATTCCGAATTAAATACCCGCCAAATAGACGCCCGTAAACAACACGCCCGTTAATCACACGGCCTGAACCAGTGCCCGTGCCAGAGCCTGAGCCTGAACCAGTGCCCGTGCCAGAGCCTGAGCCTGAACCAGTGCCCGTGCCAGAGCCTGGGCCTGAACCAGTGCACGTGCCAGAGCCTGAGCCTGAACCAGTGCCCGTGCCAGAGCCTAAGCCTGAACCAGTGCCCGTGCCAGAGCCTGAGCCTGAACCAGTGCCCGTGCCAGAGCCTGAGCCTGAACCAGTGCCCGTGCCAGAGCCTGAGCCTGAACCAGTGCCCGTGCCAGAGCCTGAGCCTGAACCAGTGCCCGTGCCAGAGCCTGAGCCTGAACCAGTGCCCGTGCCAGAGCCTGAGCCTGAACCAGTGCCCGTGCCAGAGCCTGAGCCTGAACCAGTGCCAGAGCCTGAGCCTGAACCAGTGCCTGTGCCTGAGCCTGAGCCTGAACCAGTGCCCGTGCCAGAGCCTGAGCCTGAACCAGTGCCCGTGCCTGAGCCTGAGCCTGAACCAGTGCCCGTGCCAGAGCCTGAGCCTGAACCAGTGTTCGTGCCAGAGCCTGAGCCTGAACCAGTGCCCGTGCCTGAGCCTGAGCCTGAACCAGTGCCCGTGCCAGAGCCTGAGCCTGAACCAGTGCCCGTGCCTGAGCCTGAGCCTGAACCAGTGCCCGTGCCAGAGCCTGAGCCTTAACCAGTGCACGTTCCAGAGCCTGAGCCTGAACCAGTGCCCGTGCCTGAGCCTGAGCCTGAACCAGTGCCCGTGCCAGAGCCTGAGCCTGAACCAGTGCCTGTGCTAGAGCCTGAGCCTGAACCAGTGCCCGTGTGCCTGAGCCTGAGCCTGAACCAGTGCCCGTGCCTGAGCCTGAGCCTGAACCAGTGCCCGTGCCAGAGCCTGAGCCTGAACCAGTGCCCGTGCCTGAGCCTGAGCCTGAACCAGTGCCTGTGCCAGAGCCTGTGCCTGAGCCTGAGCCTGAACCAGTGCCCGTGCCTTAGCCTGAGCCTGAACCAGTGCCCGTGCCAGAGCCTGAGCCTGAACCAGTGCCCGTGCCAGAGCCTGAGCCTGAACCAGTGCCCGTGCCAGAGCCTGAGCCTGACACAGTTAACGTGAATGAGCATGAGATTGGACCAGTGCCAGTGCCTGAGCCTGAGCCTGA
The DNA here is from genome assembly GCF_024679095.1 of Eriocheir sinensis. Classification (NCBI taxonomy): domain Eukaryota; kingdom Metazoa; phylum Arthropoda; class Malacostraca; order Decapoda; family Varunidae; genus Eriocheir; species Eriocheir sinensis. The sequence continues at coordinate 194,448 of NW_026112051.1, read as the reverse complement.
ACCAGTGCCCGTGCCAGATCCTGAGCCTGAACCAGTGCCCGTGCCAGAGCCTGAGCCTGTACCAGTGCCCGTGCCACTGCCTGAAAAAGTGCCCGTGCCAGAGCCTGAGCCTGAACCAGTGCCCGTGCCAAAGCCTGAGACTGAACCAGTGCCGGTGCAAGATCATAAGCCTGAACCAGTGCCCGTGCCCGTGAGAGCCTAAGCCTGAACCAGTGACCGTGACAGAGCCTGAGCCTGAACCAGTGCCCGTGCAGAGCCTGAGCCTGAACCAGTGCCTGTGCCTGAGCCTGAGCCTGAACCAGTAGCCGTGCCAGAGCCTGAGCCTGAACCAGTGCCCGTGCCTGAGCCTGAGCCTGAACCAGTGCCCGTGCCAGAGCCTGAGCCTGAACCAGTGCCCGTGCCAGAGCCTGAACCAGTGCCCGTGTCTGAGCCTGAGCCTGAACCAGTGCCCGTGCTAGAGCCTGAACCTGAACCAATGCCCGTGCCAGAGCTGAGCCTGAACAAGTGCCCGTGCTAGAGCCTGAGCCTGAAGACAGTGCCCGTGCCTGAGTCTGAGCCTGAACCAGTGCCCGTGCCAGAGCCTGAGCCTGAACCAGTGCCCGTGCCAGAGCCTGAGCCTGAACCAGTGCCCGTGCCTGAGTCTGAGCCTGAACCAGTGCACGTGCCAGAGCCTGAGCCTGAACCAGTGCCCGTGCCAGAACCTGAGCCTGAACCAGTGCCCGTGCCAGAGCCTGAGCCTGAACCAGTGCCCATGCCAGAACCTGAGCCTGAACCAGTGCCCGTGCCTGAGCCTGAGCCTGAACCAGTGCCCGTGCCAGAGCCTGAGCCTGAACCAGTGCCCGTGCCAGAGCCTGAGCCTGAAAGAGTGCCCGTGCCAGAGCCTGAGCCTGAACGAGTGCCGTGCCAGAGCCTGAGCCTGAACCAGTGCCCATGCCAGAGCCTGAGCCTGTACCAGTGCCCGTGCCAGAGCCTGAGCCTGAACGAGTGCCGTGCCTGAGCCTGAGCCTGAACCAGTGGCAGTGCCAGAACCTGAGCCTGAACCAGTGCCCGTGTCAGAGCCTGAGCCTGAACCAGTGCCCGTGCCAAAGCCTGAGCCTGAACCAGTGCCCGTGCAAGAGCCTGAGCCTGAGCGAGTGCCGTGCCAGAGCCTGAGCCTGAACCAGTGCCCGTGCCAGAGCCTGAGCCTGAACCAGTGCCCGTGCGAGAGCCTGAGCCTGAACCAGTGCCCGTGCCAGAGCCTGAGCCTGAACCAGTGCCCGTGCCAGAGCCTGAGCCTGAACCAGTGGCCGTGCCAGAGCCTGAGCCTGAACCAGTGCCCGTGCCAGAGCCTGAGCCTGAACCAGTGCCCGTGCAAGAGCCTGAGCCTGAACCAGTGCCCGTGCAAGAGCCTGAGCCTGAACCAGTGCCCGTGCCTGAGCCTGAGCCTGAACCAGTGTCCGTGCCTGAGCCTGAACCAGTGTTCGTGCGAGAGCCTGAGCCTGAACCAGTGTCCGTGCCTGAGCCTGAGCCTGAACCAGTGCCCGTGCCAGAGCCTGAGCCTGAACCAGTGCCCGTGCCAGAGCCTGAGCCTGAACCAGTGCCCGTGCCTGAGCCTGAACCAGTGCCCGTGCCAGAGCCTGAGCCTGAACCAGTGCCCGTGCCAGAGTCTGAGCCTGAACCAGTGCCCGTGCCAGAGCCTGAGCCTGAACCAGTGCCCGTGCCAGAGCCTGAGCCTGAACCAGTGCCCGTGCCTGAGTCTGAGCCTGAACCAGTGCCCGTGCCAGAGCCTGAGCCTGAACCAGTGCCCGTGCCAGAGCCTGAGCCTGAACCAGTGCCCGTGCCAGAGCCTGAGCCTGAACCAGTGCCCGTGCCAGAGCCTGAGCCTGAACCAGTGCCCGTGCCTGAGCCTGAGCCTGAACCAGTGCCCGTGCCAGAGCCTGAGCCTGAACCAGTGCCCGTGCCTGAGCCTGAGCCTGAACCAGTGCCCGTGCCTGAGCCTGAGCCTGAACCAGTGCCCGTGCCTGAGCCTGAGCCTGAACCAGTGCCCGTGCCAGAACCTGAGCCTAAATCATTGCCCTTGCCAGAGACTGAGCCTGAACCAGTGCCCGTGCCAATGCCTGAATAAGTGCCCCTGCCAGAGCCTGAGCCTGAACCAGTGCCTATGTCAAAGCCTGAGCTTGAACCAGTGCCTGTGTCAAAGCCTGAGCCTGAACCAGTGCCCGTGCCCGTGCCAGAGCCTGAGCCTGAACCAGTGCCCGTGACAGAGTCTGAGCCTGAACCAGAACCCTTGCCAGAGCCTGAGCCTGAACCAGTACCCTTGCCTGAGCCTGAGCCTGAACCAGTAGCCGTGCCAGAGCATGAGCCTGGACCAGTCCCTGTGCCTGAGCCTGAACCTGAACCATTGCACGTGCCAGAGCCTGAGCCTGAACAAGCGCCCGTGCCAGAGCCTGAACAAGTGCCCGTGCCTGAGCCTGAGCCTGAGCCAGTGCCCGTGCCAGAGCCTGAGCTTGAACCAGTGCCCGTCCCTAGGGCTGAGCCTGAACAAGTGCCCGTGCCAGAGCCTTAGGCTGAAGACTCTGCCCGTACCTGAGTCTGAGCCTGAACCAATGCCCGTGCCAGAGCCTGAGCCTGTACCAGTGCCCATGCCAGAGCCTCAGCCTGAACCAGTGCCCGTGCCTGAGTCTGAGCCTGAACCAGTGCACGTGCCAAAGCCTGAGCCTGAACCAGTGCCCGTGCCAGAACCTGAGCCTGAACCAGTGCCCGTGTCTGAGCCTGAGCCTGAACCAGTGCCCATGCCAGAACCTGAGCCATAACCAGTGCCCGTGTCTGAGCCTGAGCCTGAATCAGTGCCTGTGCCAGAGCCTGAGCCTGAACCAGTGCCCGTGCCAGAGCCTGAGCCTGAAAGAGTGCCCGTGCCAGAGCCTGAGCCTGAACGAGTGCCGTGCCTGAGCCTGAGCCTGAACCAGTGCCCATGCCAGAGCCTGAGTCTGAAAGAGTGCCCGTGCCAGAGCCTGAGCCTGAACGAGTGCCGTGCCTGAGCCTGAGCCTGAACCAGTGGCAGTGCCAGAACCTGAGCCTGAACCAGTGCCCGTGCCAGAGCCTGAGCCTGAACCAGTGCCCGTGCCAAAGCCTGAGTCTGAACCAGTGCCTGTACCAGATCCTGAGCCTGAACCAGTGCCCGTGCCAGAGCCTGAGCCTGAACCAGTGCCCGTGCCAGAGTCTGAGCCAGAACCAGTACCCCTGCCAGAGCCTGAGCCTGAACCAGTACCCGTGCCAGAGTCTGAGCCTGAACCATTGCCCGTGCCAGAGCCTGAGCCTGAACCAGTGCCCGTGCCAGAGCCTGAGCCTGGACCAGTGCCCGTGCCAGAGCATGAGCCTGAACCAGTGCCCGTGCAAGAGCCTGAGCCTGAACCAGTGCCCGTGCAAGAGCCTGAGCCTGAATCAGTGCCCGTGCAAGAGCCTAAGCCTGAACCAGTGCCCGTGCAAGAGCCTGAGCCTGAACCATTGCCCGTGCCAGAGCCTGAGCCTGAACCAGTGACCGTGCCACAGCCTGAGCCTGAACCAGTGCCCGTGCCAGAGCCTGAGCCTGAACCAGTGCCCGTGCCAGAGCCTGAGCCTGAACCAGTGCCCGTGCCAGAGCCTGAGCCTGAACCAGTGCCCGTGCCAGAGCCTGAGCCTGAACCAGTGCCCGTGCCAGAGCCTGAGCCTGAACCAGTGCTCGTGCCAGAGCCTGAGCCTGAACCAGTGCCCGTGCCTGAGTCTGAGCCTGAACCAGTGCCCGTGCCAGAGCCTGAGCCTGAACCAGTGCCCGTGCCAGAGCCTGAGCCTGAACCAGTGCCCGTGCCAGAGCCAGAGCCTGAGCCTGAACCAGTGCCCGTGCTAGAGCTTGAGACTGAACCGGTGCCCTTGCCTGAGCCTGAGCCTGAACCAGTGCTGAGCCTGAACCAATGCACGTGCCTGAGTCTGAGCCTGAACCAGTGCCCGTGCCAGAGCCTGAGCCTGAACCAGTGCCCGTGCCAGAGCCTGAGCCTGAACCAGTGCCCGTGCAAGAGCCTGAGCCTGAACCAGTGCCCGTGCAAGAGCCTGAGCCTGAACCAGTGCCCGTGCCAGACCCTGAGCCTGAACCAGTGCCCGTGCCAGAGCCTGAGCCTGAACCAGTGCCCATGCCAGAACCTGAGCCTGAACCAGTGCCCGTGCCAGAACCTGAGCCTGAACCAGTGCCCATGCCAGAACCTGAGCCTGAACCAGTGCCCGTGCCAGAACCTGAGCCTGAACCTGTGCCCGTGCCACAACCTGAGCCTGAACCAGTGCCCGTGCCAGACCCTGAACCTGAACCAGTGCCCGTGCCAGAACCTGAGCCTGAATCAGTGCCCTTGCCAGAGCCTGAGCCTGAACCAGTGCCCGTGCCAGTGCCTGAACCAGTGCCCGTGCCAGAGCCTGAGCCTGAACCAGTTCCCGTGCCAGAGTCCGCTGAAACACACTGACTGGTACAAACAAACACAAGACTGAGTCCGTTAAAACACATTGACACACAAACACAAACACAAGACTGAGTCCGTTAAAACACATTGACACACAAACACAAACACAAGACTGAGTCTATTAAAACACACTGACACACAAACACAAACACAAGACTGAGTCTGTTAAAACACACTGACACACAAACACAAACACAAGACTGAGTCTGTTAAAACACACTGACACACAAACACAAACACAAGACTGAGTCTGTTAAAACACACTGACAGGCACACACACAAATACAAGACTGAGTCTGTTAAAACACACTGACACACACACAAAAACAAGACTGAGTCTGTTAAAACACACTGACACACACACAAACACAAGACTGAGTTTGTTAAAACACACTGACAGGCACACACAAACACAAGAATGAGTCTGTTAAAACACACTGACATACAAACACAAACACAAGACTGAGTCTGTTAAAACACACTGACACACACACAAACACAAGACTGAGTTTGTTAAAATACACTGACAGGCACACACAAACACAAGAATGAGTCTGTTAAAACACACTGACACACAAACACATATACAAGACTGAGTCTGTTAAAACACGCTGACTGGCAAACACACACAAACACAAGATTGAGTCTGTTAAAACACACTGACACACAGAAACAAACACAAGACTGAGTCTATTAAAACTGTGTGTGTGTCACACACACACACACACACACACACACACACACACACACACACACACACACACACACACACACAGAGCTAGAAAAAAACACACACACACACACACACACACACACACACACACACACACACACACACACACACACACACACACACACACACACACACACACACACACACACACACACACACACACACACACACACACACACACACACACACACAGTTTGGGGGGTCTACTTACTGCCATAAGAAAAAAATTTGGCTTTCAGTGGAGGCACATAAGAACAAACTCTCAATTACAGTAGACAGAGGGAGGGCAAATTTAGGTAAGGAGTTGGTAATAAGCTGTGTTTACTTTCCCCCTCACACTCAAGATATGGCACTGAAGAGCATTTTGATGAGTTGGACAATGTTTTGATAACTTATACCAGTGATGACTCTATGCATGTACTTTGTGGTGATTTTAATGCTCATACTCTCACTATGTCTGATGTTCCTCTGGTGCTGGTGATGATGATCGGTGCCTGCCGAGGTACCCCACATAAGTGCAACTGATTATGGTACACCTAAGACACACAACAAACCAAGCTCTGGCCCTAGACAGGAACTTTTATGGCAGGAAACTGGTTGAACTTTGTAAAAATCATCAAGTGTTTATATTGAATGGAAGGATGGGGGAAGACTGTGGTATTGGCAAGCCTACAACTGCATATAATACAACTATAGATTACTTCTTAGGTTCACCTGAAGTTATGCAGTATGTGGTGGTTTTTAGAGTATTGGATTATGATTCTTTATTGTCTGATTTACACTGTGGATTACACGTAATGATGAAATATATTGTTCCACGTAATGTACCCGCTGTAAGCATGAGTGCCCAGGAGGCAGAACAAAGAAGAGCAAGTGAAAGGCCAGGAAAGTGGAATGCTGAGAGAAGGGTGTACATGGGGAATGTTTGTGAGTATAATGTAAATGAGTTGATGGTTGAGTTGAATAATCTATCCATAGATGATATTAATCAGAAATTAAAGCAAATATTGACTGACCCTGCACTTGCAACTTTTCCACAACATAAGAAAAAAAACATTTATCAGAAAGTGGAGCAATGCCGCTGTAAAGGGTTATGACCATGGAGGTATTATGGGAGGAGCCGCCATGACGTCACGAACGCGAAGCCAACGCGCTATTGGTCCGCTGTCTCCCACCCCCTTTAGACTCAAAACATATATCAGCTGATCCAGTGGACGCATTGAAAGTGCATACAATCCCTGCCTTTTCTGTGTAGGTAGGAACAACCCCTCACGTAACTATTGCTTAATGACACTTTCATAAGCAGGTCTGGGTGCGAGAGGGATTTAGGGGTCTTAGTGAGCTCTGATCTCCGTCCAAGAGCACAGTGTAGTCAAGCTAGAAATCGAGCAAATAGGGTACTGGGATTTATTTCTGGGAGCGTAAGCTACAGAAGCCTCGAAGTCTTCTTCAAAGTATATTTAGTATTAGTTAGACCTCATCTTGACTATGCGGTTCAGTTCTGGTCACCTTACTATAGAATGGATATCAAAATGTTAGAATTGGTGCAGAGGAGGATGACTAAGATGATTCAGGGGCTGAGAAACTTGCCATACAAGGAAAGACTCAAACTGTCAAACTTGCATTCTCTAGAAAGGCGAAAGGTGCGTGGAGACATGATCGAGGTTTATAAATGGATGAAGGGCTTTAATAAGGGAGACATTCATAAGGTTTTGTTGGTAAGAGAACCGGGTAGGACACGAAGTAATGGGTTTAAACTGGATACATTCAGATTCAACAGGGACAGAGGCAAAAATTGGTTTACTAACAGAGTGGTGGATGAGTGGAATAGGCTTAGCAGTCATGTGGTGAGTGCCAATACAATTGTCACATTAAAACATAGATTAGATAAATTCATGGACAGCGATATTAGGTGGGGTTAGATACACGGGAGCTTAGGTTCAAAGGAGCTGTTTTGTACAGGCCTACCGGCCTCTTGTAGACTCCTACGTTCTTATGTTCTTATGTTCATATGGCCGTACGAAAAGGAGCGTAGTGGTTCTACATCATTTCACAGGTGAGTTGAGAACTTTATAACCAGATAGGGCTATATATGATAGAAATCTGCAGTTCTGTTGTACACTGACATTGAGGTTACCAGGCGGTTGCCAGGGTACCTGTCCTCGACCCAGGCTGAGCTGTATGCCATACTTGAGGCTCTCCACACTGTAGCAGCTTTCCGCAAAGATGTATACTTGTTTGTCGATAGCCAGGTTGCATTACATAAACTTGTGTCATCCTCCCCTACAGACTGTGATCTTGTAACTAAGTGCCTGACTGCCCCCCGTGCCCTTGAGGCCGCAGGTGCCACGGTGCCCTCCCATGTGGGCAGCCAGCACAATGAAAAGACAGACTGCCTTGGTCGACGTGCCCTTCAGGATGACACAGTGGACCCTGGCACTGACTATACGCTTAGTTATGTTAAGAATATAATTAGGGATTATTTCCATAATAGCATTGCTACCCAACTCAGACACTGCTGTGACAATGGCAGCACCAGCAGCCTCCATTATGCAAGTGTCTCCCACCACTGTGTTTACCCCTATGGGCGACAGCGCACCTCGCGATGTGGTAGTAATGCGCCTTAGGCTAGGCTATAGGTACTACTGGGTGGTTAGTATCTCCCTTGTGTCTTCTGCACTCAGGCCGAGGGGCCACACACTGCAACACTATGTCATGGAATGCCGCGGCCCTTTCATTGCTTTTTTTTTTGAGCCAAGAGACTGCCTTGACCTTAAGGCTGGGATCACTCGAGCCACTTTTAGTGGTCAGTGGCCGCCACAAAAAGTGGCCACCACAAAAAATGGTCACTACGAAAAATGGTGGGTAGGTGCAACATTCACACGAGCCACTCGGTGGCAGCCACTAATGAGGTCAGCACGTGGCGTTATGGATCTCGTAGAGGCAGCAGCTGTCTGTGCTCTCTTGGTCAAAGCGCTGAAGAAAGTACTTCGATGGGTTCACCCCATATATAATTACAAACATACTACTGCGTGTAGCATTCGACACATCATTTACAGAGCTAAAAGAACACGATATTTTTTTTACGACTTCAGGAGGTCACAGGATAGGTTTAATCATCTTATGACAATAACTGGTCCACGTATAACACGGCAGGACATCAACACGAGGAATTGTGACCCAGTAGAAGAGAGACTTGCGGCAATTTTAATATAAGACTGAACATGAAGAATATTAAGTCACATTAAATGTAGTTTATTGACAATTCAGCAGTCTTTGCGGTTACCTAACTGTGAGGGCAACTACCAACTTAGCGGGCGAACGACCGGGGCACTCCTGCCGCCCGCCCGCATCTTGCCGTTCGAAGCGGTTCAACTACCGAGGCGCAGCGAACCACCTGTTTCACTCCCGCTGCTCGTTCGCCTGACGCCGTTCGACGCCTCGGTCGACTGAATCACCGAGGCTTCTCAACCCGCTATGGGAGGCAACTTGGTGGCCGCCAGCGCCTTCCGCATCAGACAGCGACCGAGCCTCGCCCTGAACACTTGCTTCTACTAAAGCTCCAGCCCTGGTCTCACTCGGGCTAACTCAGATACCGTGGGCTCGTTCTGGGTGCCTTACCTCTCCCTTCTCCACGCCCTGGACTCCCGTTACTGCTGTGAACCTGACGCCCCTTTTTTCTCCTGCGCCTCCCTCGTCCACAACGTCTACATCACTTCAAGGACGAAGCTGTGCTGCCTCGTCATTGCCACTGGACGAGACGCTCAGAAGAGGAAGAAGCCTAGCAACGGGTCATTGCTGAGTCCGGCGTGCTGAAGCCTTCGTGTTGGAGACTTCAGATTGTAAGGCCTGTTTTGGGGTTTTCTACTGTACTTAAAGTAAACTGGTGTCTAACCATTTATCTTGTTGTTTGTTATCCCTTCCGATTACAGCACCCAACATTGGATCCTTGACATGTGGCGACCTCGCCAGGATTGGGTCAACTGCTAATCAGGAAGGGTTGGCTTGTTTAGTCGCCTTTGCGCGCCACTTGCTGTCTGCGCCCCGGAAGTGAGTGTTTAATCCTTCACCGTTCTTTTGGGCTGTTGTACGCCCACGGTGGGATTTGTTGGTGCTGCCATAGCCCTTTTTCAGCCCTTGTGCTGCCCTTATCACCCAATCACTCGTTTGAGTATTGGGTTGGCTTCTACGCCCCTTAGTACCCTTTTTGCAGGGCTTTTTCCTACTTTTTCTTGTTTCCTTTTGTGTCTTGACTCTTCACGTTTGTTTTGGTTCTGTGTTACATTTTCTTGGTCTGTTTTTTTGTTGTTGGGTCTTATTGGTGTCATTACCTGTTGGGTTTATACTTTTTTGCTTTGTTGTCCATATTAACCATGTCCAGCTTTGAGGTGTTTAAAGCTCAGGCTGTAGCCTTGGGGCTGGAGGGTGAGGATCTCGGTCGGAGAAGAGAAGCGTCTCCTCGCCGAGAGAGGAAAAGTCTCCTCGCCGAGAGAGAGGAAAGCGTCTCCTCGCCGAGAGAGGAAAAGCGTCTCCTCGCCGAGAGGAAAAGCGTCTCCTCGCCGAGAGAGAGGAAAAGCGTCTCCTCGCCGAGAGAGAGGAAAAGCGTCTCCTCGCCGAGAGAGGGGAAAAGCGTCTCCTCGCCGAGAGAGAGCGTCTCCTCGCCGAGAGAGAGGAAAAGCGTCTCCTCGCCGAGAGAGGTGAAAAGCGTCTCCTCGCCGAGAGAGGAAAAGCGTCTCCTCGCCGAGAGAGGAAAAGCGTCTCCTCGCCGAGAGAGAGGAAAGCGTCTCCTCGCCGAGAGAGAGGCGTCTCCTCGCCGAGAGAGGAGGAAGCGTCTCCTCGCCGAGAGAGGAAAAGCGTCTCCTCGCCGAGAGAGAGGAAAAGCGTCTCCTCGCCGAGAGAGGAAAAGCGTCTCCTCGCCGATCGAGAGGAAAAGCGTCTCCTCGCCGAGAGAGAGGAGAAGCGTCTCCTCGCCGAGAGAGAGGAAAAGCGTCTCCTCGCCGAGAGAGAGGAAAAGCGTCTCCTCGCCGAGAGAGAGGAAAAGCGTCTCCTCGCCGAGAGAGAGGAAAAGCGTCTCCTCGCCGAGAGAGAGGAAAAGCGTCTCCTCGCCGAGAGAGAGGAAAAGCGTCTCCTCGCCGAGAGAGGGGAGCGTCTCCTCGCCGAGAGAGGAAAAGCGTCTCCTCGCCGAGAGAGGAAAAGCGTCTCCTCGCCGAGAGAGGAAAAGCGTCTCCTCGCCGAGAGAGGAAAAGCGTCTCCTCGCCGAGAGAGGAAAAGCGTCTCCTCGCCGAGAGAGGAAGAGTCTCCTCGCCGAGAGAGGAAAAGCGTCTCCTCGCCGAGAGAGAGGAAAAGCGTCTCCTCGCCGAGAGAGAGGAAAAGCTTCTCCTCGCCGAGAGAGAGGAAAAGCGTCTCCTCGCCGAGAGAGAGGAAAAGCGTCTCCTCGCCGAGAGAGGAAAAGCGTCTCCTCGCCGAGAGAGAGGAAAGCGTCTCCACGCCGAGTCAGAGGAAAAGCGTCTCCTGGCCGAGAGAGGAAAAGCGTCTCCTCGCCGAGAGAGAGGAAAAGCGTCTCCTCGCCGAGAGAGAGGAAAAGCGTCTCCTCGCCGAGAGAGAGCACACGCGTCTCCTCGCCGAGAGAGAGAGGAAAAGCGTCTCCTGGCCGAGAGAGGAAAAGCGTCTCCTTGCCGAGAAAGGAAAAGCGTCTCCTCGCCGAGAGAGCGGAAATGCGTCTCCTCGCCGAGAGAGAGGAAAAGCGTCTCCTCGCCGAGAGAGAGGTAAAGCGTCTCCTCGCCGAGAGAGAGGAAAAGCGTCTCCTCGCCGAGAGAGGAAAAGCGTCTCCTCGCCGAGAGAGAGGAAAAGCGTCTCCTCGCCGAGAGAGAGGAAAAGCGTCTCCTCGCCGAGAGAGAGGAAAGCGTCTCCTCGCCGAGAGAGAGAAAAGCGTCTCCTCGCCGAGAGAGGAAAAGCGTCTCCTCGCCGAGAGGAAAAGCGTCTCCTCGCCGAGAGAGGAAAAGCGTCTCCTCGCCGAGAGAGGAAAAGCGTCTCCTCGCCGAGAGAGGAAAAGCGTCTCCTCGCCGAGAGAGAGGAAAAGCGTCTCCTCGCCGAGAGAGGAAAAGCGTCTCCTCGCCGAGAGAGAAGCGTCTCCTCGCCGAGAGAGGAAAAGCGTCTCCTCGCCGAGAGAGGAAAAGCGTCTCCTCGCCGAGAGAGAAAAGCGTCTCCTCGCCGAGAGAGAGGAAAAGCGTCTCCTGGCCGAGAGAGGAAAAGCGTCTCCTCGCCGAGAGAGAGGAAAAGCGTCTCCTCGCCGAGAGAGAGGCAAAGCGTCTCCTCGCCGAGAGAGAGGAAAAGCGTCTCCTTGCTGAGAGAGAGGAAAAGCGTCTCCTTGCCGAGAGAGAGAAAAGCGTCTCCTCGCCGAGAGAGGAAAAGCGTCTCCTCGCCGAGAGAGAGGAAAAGCGTCTCCTCGCCGCGAGAGAGCGTATCCTTGCCGAGAGAGAGGAAAAGCGTCTCCTTGCCGAGAGAGAGGAAAAGCGTCTCCTTGCCGAGAGAGGAAAAGCGTCTCCTTGCCGAGAGAGGAAAAGCGTCTCCTTGCCGAGAGAGGAAAAGCGTCTCGCCGAGAGAGAGGAAAAGCGTCTCCTCGCCGAGAGAGAGGAAAAGCGTCTCCTTGCCGAGAGAGGAAAAGCGTCTCCTTGCCGAGAGAGGAAAAGCGTCTCCTCGCCGAGAGAGAGGAAAAGCGTCTCCTCGCCGAGAGAGAGGAAAAGCGTCTCCTCGCCGAGAGAGAGGAAAAGCGTCTCCTTGCCGAGAGAGAGGAAAAGCGTCTCCTTGCCGAGAGAGAGGAAAAGCGTCTCCTTGCCGAGAGAGGAAAAGCGTCTCCTTGCCGAGAGAGGAAAAGCGTCTCCTGGCCGAGAGGGAGACAGAAGAGCGGGCTGCTGAGAGAGAGTTTCAACTTGCCAAGATGCAAGTGGAAAAAAAAAAATAGAACTCGCCCGTGTCGTCGCCCATGGGAAAACGGCTTCTCCTTCCTGCGAGAACGTGAGAGGACCGAAATTGCCCACCTACCAAGAGGGAGAGGACATCAACAACTACCTCATCCGTTTAGAAAGGGTGGCTGAACTATTCCGGATCGACAAGGATAGCTACGCTGCGAGGTTGGGTTGTCTCCTCACGGGTAAGGCCACTGAACTGTATTCTTCCCTGTCAGCTGATATAATCGAAGATTACGTTCTTTTGAAGAAAGCTCTCCTCACGGGCTTTAGTAAAACGGCGGAAAACTACCGTCAAGACTTCAGTCACGCCAGGATAAGAGTTGGGGAAAACTACCAGCAGTTCTCCATCCATCTGACTCGGTTGTTCCAGGCGTGGTTGGAAGCCTCTGATGTCCCCTGCACTTACGAAGAGCTCCGGGAGTTTATGCTCCTGGATCAGTTTCTAACTAATCTCACCCCAGATTTGAGGATCTTCATCAAGGAGCGCCGGCCGAAACATCTTCCCGACGCAGTGAGACTTGCCGACGACTGGTCGTCTGCCCGCAATGCCTACCCTAAAGCTTCATCTCCTAATTCCCGAGACCCCTCTAAGGCTGCTTCGCCCACGAAATCTTCAGAATCCTCTCCGGGAGCCTCCTCCAAGACCTCTGCCCAGCCCAGTACAGTAACCCTGAGGTGTCACCAATGCGGGGAGGAAGGCCATCTACGTCCGCGCTGCCCGAAGAATCCCCGCGCCTTCAAAGATGTCGAACCTGCTAAACCATCATATCAGGTAGGCTTTTGCCTTAGTGACAAAAGTGTCCCGAAGTTTTCTGTTTCGGGCACTATTAACGGGTCTTGGAGCTCCAACATCATCAGGGATACTGGCTGTTCCTGTGTGATCGTCTCTGAAGACTTGCTACCTGATATAGATGTTGAGAGTTGTCCAAAGGTCTCCCTTGCTGACTACCTAGGACGAGTGGACAAGTTTCCCGTGGTGAGGTGCCACTTAAGCTGTCCCTACTTCACCGGTTGGACTGAAGTGGTACGAGCTCCTATTAAGTTTGTTGGGGCCCTCATCGGAAACGCGCCTGGGGTAAGGGATCCCCATGACCCTGACTCTTCTCAATCTCCATCTGATTCTTCCAGAACATCCTCACCTTCAAAGTTGCCGTGAGGGACTTCTACTCCTCGTGTTCCGACATCCCCGGCACCCCCTGACCCCCGGATCCCCGGACGCCATTACCACTCGTGCTGGTAGGTTGAAGAGGCTTCATCCGCTTGTCCTTCCGGAACCTCTACCTCCTTCAGTAACCCCTCAAGACTTCTCCCAGCTTCAAGCCTCCTGTGCCTCCTTAGCAGCGATACGGCAGAAAGCCTCATCAGGACACGTCGACAAAGCAAGGAACGGATCCTCCTTCCAGTACCTGTATCGCAACGGACATCTCTACAGGAAGTGCCTCACCTCCCCGCTTTCCAATAAGGTAGGCCAGGTATAGGAGCAGACATCCGTACTTACTGTCTTTCCTGTGATAAGTGCCAACGGATGTCGGGGAGAGGTCGTGTACGTCCTATCTCCCTCCAACCCTTACCTGTCGTTACAGAACTACTTCCCCAAATTGCCATCGACCTCGTTGGACCCTTGTCTCCACCAGCTACGGAAGAACCTCTTGTCAGCCCCATTCCCGTAGTGGAGGAGCCATCACCTGACGCCAGCTCCACAGAACTTCCCATCGATGAACCACTTATGGACGACCGGGACGTATTCTCCACCCCGCCTGGCTGTACTTCAGCGATTCAGCAGGACATCGTCCGGGTGTTGAGATAGGCCTTGGGTCTACCGGCCTACGGGTACCGTGTCGTCCATATGGCCGGGAAGGATAATGTGGTGGCCGATTTATTGAGTAGACTTCCTGCATAAGTCACTCCTGTTTCCTCGTCAGTCTCCTCCCTGTTTTAGTTTATTGGCTTATGTTCTTTTTTCTTTCCACTTGGTAGTTGTTTGTGGAATCTACCTGGACTAGATTCTTGTATGGGGGCCTGTGTGAGGGCAACTACCAACTTAGCGGGCGAACGACCGGGGCACTCCTGCCGCCCGCCCGCATCTTGCCGTTCGAAGCGGTTCAACTACCGAGGCGCAGCGAATCACCTGCTTCACTCCCGCTGCTCGTTCGCCTGACGCCGTTCGACGCCTCGGTCGATTGAACCACCGAGGCTTCTCAATCCGCTATAGGAGGCAACTTGGTGGCCGCCAGCGCCTTCCTCGTCATACAACGGCCTCGCCTCGCCCTGAACACTTGCTTCTACTAAAGCTCCACCCTGCTCTCACTCGGGCTAACTCAGATACCGTGGGCTCGTTCTGGGTGCCTTACCTCTCCCCTCTCCACGCCCTGGACTCCCGTTACTGCTGTGAACCTGACTCCCCTTTTCCGCCTGCGCCTCCCACGTCTACACCACTTCAAGGACGAAGCTGTGCTGCCTCGTCATTGCCACTGGACGAGACGCTCAGAGGAGGAAGAAGCCGAGCAACGGGTCATTGCTGTGTCCGGCGTGCTGAAGCCTTCTTGTTGGAGACTTCAGATTGTAAGGCCTGTTTTGGGGTTTTCTACTGTACTTGAAGTAAACTGGTGTCTAACCATTTATCTTGTTGTTTGTTATCCCTTCCGATTACAGCACCCAACACTGGATCCTTGACACTAACCTTTCCCCCTCTCTACTTCCGGGTAAATAAAACTACCATATTCAGTAATTAATCCGTACCACAACCAATTAATTTGCAAAACTGTGTAACGAAATGAAACATTAGTTATGAAAGCATATAAGAGCTTTTTCATTATATCCTGAACACAAGTTATTCGTGGTCATACTTATACATCATTATGACAGTTAAAATTCAGGTGTTCAAGTGTCTCAAGACAGAGGGAAAGCGGCGGGTGGCAGGGTGGTGGCCACCGATAGTGGCTCGTGTGCACGCTGCCATTTGAAACAACGGTATCTATCGCTGGCCACAGTGGCGTGGTCGGAAAATGGCTCCGCCCGCCACAACTCGCCACTGTTTTGTGGCGACCACAAAAAAGTGTCCCGTGTGCATGCACCCATAGAGATGTGTGTGTTCTATTTTGACCATTATTTTGTGGCGGCCACTGACCACTAAAAAGTGGCTCGTGTGACTCCAGCCTTAATGTCGTTGATAATAGATCTATATTAAATAAATAGGAAAATATGTACTTTTCATATAACTCAAAGCATCAATTCTTTTATTTTATTTTTCGTCTAGTATGCAAAAACAAGTCGTAAATTCCCTTAGGAGATCGCAATGTCTTGGGTCTATCTGCCGATTGTAAGCTCCGCCCACAGACGCAGTAAGCTCCGCCCACTGGCTTCACTCGCCTGTATGGGGACGGCGCGGGAGGGCGCCTCCTGTTATAATACCTCCATGGTTATGACAAACAATGCTGGAAAGCAAGAAAGGGGCACCATAAAGCAAGGCATATATATCATTTGCACAGGAATAGGAATAGGAATGACTGAGGAAAGCAGAAAATACAAAACAAATCTTAGAAGTATAAAAAAAAACAAGAAGACAAACATAATTAAAGTACTTAGGAAATGCAAAAGTGATGACCCTGAAGAATACTGGAAAATCCTTAATGGTCAGAAAAAGAGCCATCAGATCCCCATTACATTAAATGAATTTCCGAGCATTTCAGACAGTTAGCGAGTGATGACAACATTGATAATAATGAAGTAAATATTCTAAATGATCATGATGATATGGATAATGAACGCTCACCATTACTTAATGACCCTATAACCAACGAAGTGGTTGCTAGAAATATTTAAAAAAAAAAAAAATCCCCAGCATATGACATGATATTAAATGAATACATTAAAAGTACTCAGCATATTTTGCCCCCCTATATGTTAAGCTGTTTAATAAGATTCTTGATGCTGCCATCTGAGTGGCTGGTTGGGACAATAGTGCCACTTTATAAGAATAAGGGTGACGCTCAGGATGTTAATAACTACCGGGGATCACTTTGCTTAGTTGTATGGGGAAGCTGCTTACGAGAGACTCAATGAGTACTCAAACACTAAGTTTATTATTAATAAAACACAAGCAGGTTTTAGGCATGAGTACTCTACACTGGATCATATATTTTTGCTTCAATGTATAATTGATTTGTTCAGCTGGAGGTAAAGGAAGCTTTTTTGTCTGTATGTGGACTACAAGAAAGCTTTTGATATGGTGTGGCGTGAAGGTTTGTGGTACAAGTTGGTGAAGGAAAAGGTGCATGGGAAAATATTTAATGTAATCAGAAACATGTATGACAACATCAGTTCTTGTGTCATGCTGAACCAACAGACATCAGACACCTTTGTATGTAATGCAGGGTAAGGCAGGGAGCAAATTTGCCATCATTGCTCTTCGCTTTTTATATTAATGATATTGGAAGTAAATTGCTTGAATTTTAATTGTGATTATGTAGATTTTAGTGATGATTTCTTCAATTCATACCTAAAACTCCTGGTATTAATGTATGCAGACGATACAATTATTTTGTGTGACAGTGAGGAGGGAAGCCTGGACTGCTTTTAAGTTGTACTGTAATCAATGGAAACTACAACTTAACAGCAACAAAACAAAAATAGTCATGTTTAGTAGGGGAAGAGCCAACATTGATAACTACAAATTTGAATTTGGAGGCGAAAACATTGAAGTAGTGGAAGACTATAAGTATCTTGGTGTGTTATTTAATTACAATGGAAGGTTCCGTAAAGGCGAGCTGGAGCTTAAAAAACAGGCAACACGGGCAATGTATTCACTGATAGGAAAGTGTAGGAAATTTGACTTGCCAGCTGACATGCAAACTGAACTATTTAATACCCAGTGTTGCCCGTACTGACCTCTGCTTCAGAGACTTGGGGATTTTACAGAGTTAGAGTTAGAATCTTTGCATATGAAATTTGTAAAACAGGCATTGGGAGCTCATAGGAATACTAGCAATGACATGGTATATGGTGAACTGGGAGTATTTCCACTTGACATACATGTAAAGAGCAGAATGATGGGATATTGGTCTAACATTATTTTAGGTAGAGATACAAAATTTTGTTCGGTAGTGTATCACTGCTTGTTACATTTGGATAGGTTAGGGGTATATACTTCTCCATGGTTAGCCTGTATTAAAAACATTTGTGATGAGTGTGGTATGTCATGGTTATGGTTGTCTCAAGATGTTCCCAATACAACATGGGTTAAAAAAGCTGTGGAATTGAGATTGAAAGACCAGTGGATTGCAACTTGGCACAACAACATAGTCACAACATCTCTGTGCAGTAACTACAAAATGTTTGAGGTGGATTATGGCATGGAGTGGTATATTTCAAGGTTACAGAAGAGCAACCCAATAATGGTGACGAGATTGAGAACTTGTAACAACAGTTAATGCAACTGTTAATGCTGGCAGGAATCAAGGTGTAAATAGAGAAGATCGGCTTTGTAATAGATAAGTGTGATGCTGGTGTTGCGGGAGATGAACTCCATGTTCTTTTTGAGTGCACTGATAGTGAAATTGTAAGGTTGCGTGATATGTACATACCAAGCTATTATACACACAGGCCATCACATTTCAAATATATATCACTGATGCAAACCACCAATGTTACCATCATGAAAAATTTAGCTCTGTTCTTGAGGCCAGTGCTAAGCATGTTCAGATGAGTGTCAGGTGTTGGCACTCATTATTCTCCTTCAATTATTTATATTTTTTAGTACCTGTTTTTGTTACTTTTGTTAATGTATTTAATTATTGTTGTGTTTGTTTTGTTGGTTATATAACCAGATATCTACTTATTACATGGACAACATATTGTGTTATTTTTTTTTCTTCGGGAGGAGCTCCATACTTTTTATAAAGTCTGAGTTTAAATAATGTAAATATCTATAAAAAAAATATATAGAAAATACACATAGAAAAATGTAAAATCGTATCAAAATAAATAAACAGAATATCAGTAAAATAATGTAAATTTGTATGAAAATAAAGTTGCAAAATACCCATCAAATAACGCATATTTTTATAAAATTATATATACAAAATGCATATAAGATAAGGTAAATTTGTATTGAAATAGATATGCAAAATATACATAAAACAATGTAAATTTGTTTAAAAATATATATACGAATACACATAAAATATACTTTACCAGCACGCACTTTTTGACACACATGAACACACACACACACACACACACACACACACACACACACACACACACACACACACACACACACACACACACACACACACACACACACACACACACACACACACACACACACACACACACACACACACACACACTTGGCCTCCATCGCTCGCGCGAAGAGGTCATGGTTGTTGGCGCTCCTCAGAGCAGCCCGGGTCAGGTGTTGACCTCTCTCACACCTTCACCCACACCCACTTTCTTCATCATTGCTCTCATCTCGTCATTAGTGTTTAGTGCGATGTGTTCTACTGTGAGATACAACACTACTTATCTATACCGCCTACGACGTGCCTCCGCCTACCCCCCAGCGAACGTTATCAGGAAGCTAAAGGAACTACATATTTTTAAAAACCGCAGTGCCAGGAAAAGTTCACGAGTGACACATAACATACCAGTGATCACCACCACCAGGAGAAATACCAAACCCAAGCATGCCAAGGACTACAAACACATCGAAGTGCCGCGCCAGTGGTACAACCTGCCAACCCTGCTACTCTCCAACGTTACCTCCCTCAACAACAAGCTAGACGAAGTCATCACCACCATCAAATCCACCAGCGCTGACGTTGTGGCCATCACAGAGGCGTGGCAGATAGTACCCGAGCTCTTTAACATCACTGATTTCCAGCTCTTCCATCGTCTGAGAAGAGGTAAACGAGGCGGTGGGTTAGCGCTCTATTGCCACACCCACCTCAACCCCTGCCTACTCCCCGTTGAGACACCCGAGGGTGTGGAAACGACTCGCTCCCTCGGTACTAATCTGTCTGGTCTACTACCCTCCCCGCGCCGCCTCCGCCACCTTGCTGATCAACCACATCATCGAAGAAATGGACCAGCAGCGCACTCTCTTCCCCTCTGCAAAAGTAGTTGTTTGCGGTGACTTCAATCAACTCCACACCAGTGATATTGAGGACCAGCTACATCTCACACAAGTAGTAAATTTCCCCACACACGGCACAAACACACTGGATTTAATCCTCACTGACCTCACTTCCCACTACCTTCCCCCTAAGCCCCTCCCTCCCATGGGACGCAGCACACACCTGTCAGTTCTTTGGACACCTGCACCTACCACATCCAACAAAACCCCGCCAGCCACCAAGACCTACAGGCCTGTTACGGACTCAGCCATCCGCGCGTTCGGCCAATGGATAACACGCCACCGCTGGGTTGAAGTCCTTACAGTGGATGACGTACACCAAAAATGGAGCAACTACACCAGCACAATTACCGCAGCTTACCACCACTTCTTCCCGCTAAAATCAAGACGAGTGCTACATTAAGACACCCCGTGGATTACACCCAGAATAAAACGTCTCATTGAACAGAGAAATGACGCCTTCCACACCAACCCTACACTCTACAAGCCCCTCCGCAACAAAGTTATCCGGGAAATCAAACGAGCCAAGGCCACATACTACCCCCAAAAGATCCACAGCCTTAAGCAAGCTAACATTGGGAAATGGTTTTCAAAAATTAAGGCCTTGTGTGGCCTCAACAACAGCGCCCCCGCCCTCCCGGGCGTAGCTCACCTCCCGCCACCTGAAGCAGCCGAGGCCATCAATCTCCACTTCTCGGCCATCTGTCAGTCCCTCCCCAGCCTGGACCTGACCTCACTCCCAGCTTACCTGCCCGCCCCATCACCACTTCCCACGGTTGAGGCCTATGAGGTCGCCAGGTCACTAAGCCAACTTAAAACAAAGCGGTCCACCACGCCCACTGATCTCCCCATCAAACTGTACCAGGAGTTTGCCCCCGAGCTGGCCACCCCCCTCGCCTCTATTTTTAACGCTTCCTTCCGTCAAAGTCAGTGTCCTGCTGACTGGAAAACAGCATATGTCACTCCGATTCCCAAGACCACCACCCCTCAATCACTGAGTGACTTGAGGCCTATTTCTATCACCCCCATTCCCAGCCTCCTGTGTGAAGCCTTCATTTTCAAGTGGACTTACACTCACCTTGCTCCCCTCATAGACCCACAACAGTACGGCAATATCAAGTCAACCTCCACCACACACTGCCTAATTAATCTCCTGGACTTTGCCTACAGAAATCTTGAAAAACGCAAAACATCAGTTTCTCTCGCTTTTATTGATTTCCGAAAGGCTTTTGACCTAGTTCACCATACCACAGTCATCAACAAAGCAATAAACCTAGGGCTTCACCCTAACCTGGTCTCCTGGCTGGCTGATTTCCTGCACCAGCGTAAACAGGTGGTGAGATTTCAGGGAGTGGCCTCCCCTCCTCTACACCTTACTTGCGGGGTACCTCAGGGGTCCAACATGGGCCCTTTGTGCTTCCTTATCCTAATTAATGACGCCCTGACCCACACACCCCACCGCTGGAAGTACGTGGACGACACCACAGTGGGAGTAACAGTTGACAACAGCAACCCAGATTATTCCCACCTCCAGGAAACACTACACAACCTACACACATGGACAACACAAAACATGGTCACCATCAACGACACCAAAACTACACTCCTACACATCAACACCTCCTCTGCCCCTGTTGCCCCCCCTGTGGTGTCCATCAACGACACTCCCCTCCGGGTAGTTACATCAGCAAAACTACTTGGAGTCACCCTGGACAACAAGCTCACATGGAAGGAGCACGTCTCCCAGCTCACCAGATCTGCCACCTATAAACTGTACCTGCTGAGGAGACTCAAAACGCTGGGGGCCCCTGAGTGTGCGCTGGCGAGCGTGTACTCCTCGTTCATCCTCCCCAAACTGACATACGCGTCCCCAGCGTGGTCTTCCTCCATCAACATCACGCAGCGCCGCCAACTTGAACGCGTCCAGAAGCGAGCCTGCAAAATCATCCTGGGCCCTCACTACACCAGCTACCAGGACGCCCTCGACTCCCTCCATCTCACCAGCCTACAACACCGTCACGAGACCCTCCTACACCGGTTCGCAACCAAGCTTCTCAACCAGCCCAGACACAGACACATCCTCCCACCCGCAGTGAACCGCCCTCAGCACTCAGTGCGACACCACAACATTATTGCCCCGATACGGGCACGGACTGACCGCTATAAGAACAGCGCAGTGCCCGTGATGGTCAAATATATCAACAATGCAAATTAAGAGCAGCACAATTTGTATGTTTTGTAAATATTTTTCATTAGGACTTATTGTTGTTGTTATGATTATTATTATTATTATTATGATTACTATTATTATTATCGTGATTATTATGATTATTATTATTATCTTTACTATGATTATTGCTATTATTGTTATTTCTATTTTCCTTTTTATTTTCGATCATACTACTTTGTTCATTTGTCTCATTCATTTCATTTCATCTTCCATTGATGTATATTTTCAGCTCTAGGGCTGCCTGGTACTTCATGAAATAAACCGTTTATTATTATTATTATTATTACACACACACACACACACACGCGCGCACGTAGTTACACACACACACACACACACACACACACACACACACGCGCACACGAACACACACACACACACACACACACACACACGTACGCACACAGGCACGCACACACGAACACAAGCGCGTGCACACACACACACACACACACGTACGCACACATGCACGCACACACGAACACAAGCGCGTGCACACACACACACACGAGAGAGAGAGAGAGAGAGAGAGAGAGAGAGAGAGAGAGAGAGAGAGAGAGAGAGAGAGAGAGAGAGATCTCCCTCGTTCAGTAACCACCAAATCACCACCACCATCATCACCACATACCTGCCTTCATCTCCTCAGCTGCAGCATTACCAAACCACGGCCTTACCTGCAACAACAACAGGTAAGAATAGATTACTCACCTGAGAGAGAGAGAGAGAGAGAGAGAGAGAGAGAGAGAGAGAGAGAGAGAGAGAGAGAGAGAGAGAGAGAGAGAGAGAGAGAGAGAAGAAGAAGAAGAAGAAACATGGAAACATGGACTAACAGGCAGCAGAAAGCCTGTTGGCTCTTTACTAGGCTGCCTGCGTTCAGTGATTTAATCAATCCGTTGTTGTGATACAGTGAATTCGCCGTACCCAACGGTCATGTTTCTCGCAAGACACTAGAGCTGCACCAGGACAACTCCACAAAAAAGACACACAAACCACTTACCACTAATTCATCAGGGGTGCCGGGCTTTCCCCTACAAGCACCTCCTAGCGTTGCAACGATAATCCTAACAGGCCTAATAGTAATATCTATTTGTAATCACTGTAGGAGGCACTTATCTTTCGAAGGGTTTCAAAAGTAGTGGTCTCTTGAATTAAGTTTTGGAGGAGTCCTGTTGTCCTCGGGACTAAGTTTAAGTCAGCACTGTCGCGAGTTAATGTGGGGCGAAGCGCTGAAGGTGTTGTTTGCTTGAGAGCAGGTGATGTAGTGGGCCTAAAGCCAACCACGTGGGTCAGAAGGGGTATTTTGAATTTCCCTCGCCAGATGGCGTGGCTTTCGATCGGTTAAATTATCCTTGCCGCAAGGGTAATTATTTATTATTTCATGAAAGGAAACACTGAACTATTGTTATTCCTTTCATTGTAAATGTGTTTAGTCTTCAGGCAGTGAATACGGTGATACTGTCTCGGTCTGGGAGCCGATGAGCGAAGCATGTAAGTACCATCCAAGGCTTATTTGAGCTCAGACGACACTCTTAGTTGGCTTGAACTCTTGGCCCGAGACTAGTTCATAAGGAAAATAGTTAATTTGTCTAATCCCCTGGTTAACTGACCTAATTCCTAACACATTCCCCAGAGGAGATTGCGATTCCCCAAATCGCAATTAACCGTCAAGAGTAAATATTTATTCAACTATTTGTTTACTTATTTATTTATTTATTTAAAGACAAGAAATGGGCACTAATCTTAGTAAGAGAAAAAGAGTGAAATGCAACTAAGGGGGGTTGAGATCGTTGCACATCTCATCCAAATAGACTTGCCCTTACCCTTTCCTCACCTTGTAGGAAGGTGTAGCATTTTTACTAATCATCCTCACCTGGGAAGGTGTAGCATATTTTTTAATCAATCCTCACCTGGAAGGTGTAGCATATTTTTTAATCAATCCTCACCTGGAAGGTGTAGCATATTTTTTAATCAATCCTCACCTGGAAGGTGTAGCATATTTTTTAATCAATCCTCACCTGGAAGGTGTAGCATATTTTTTAATCAATCCTCACCTGGAAGGTGTAGCATATTTTTTAATCAATCCTCACCTGGAAGGTGTAGCATATTTTTTAATCAATCTTCACCTGGAAGGTGTAGCATATTTTTTAATCAATCCTCACCTGGAAGGTGTAGCATATTTTTTAATCAATCTTCACCTGGAAGGTGTAGCATATTTTTTAATCAATCCTCACCTGGAAGGTGTAGCATATTTTTTAATCAATCCTCACCTGGGAAGGTGTAGCATATTTTTTAATCAATCCTCACCTGGAAGGTGTAGCATATTTTTTACCCTGATAATTCTAACTACTACCCAAAATTAATTCTAAAGTCTTCAGCCTTAGTAGGTGAGGTACTGAAACAACCAAGATATTTACAAGTTATCTAAATTATCCCTAAGCATTTTGTTGAACCGCTCTGTAGCCGAGGCGCCCCGACACGATCACCGCCGCTCTGGGTGGGGTCGGCATTATCGTGGGAGGCCCCCTGGTCATATACCAAATCTCTACCCGGATGAGTTATAGTGAGCTCCAGCGGATAAAGATTACATTTAGAATGAAATTCTACAGCTCCATTACCTTGTTTGACCTTGACTGTTCTTACTTTATTGTCCAATCCCTTAATAATTTGCAAGACAGTGCCCATTAACCAGAGGGGTCTGGGTTTATTTAAAGCTTTAATCAGAACTATATCTCTTATTTTAATTTTGTTTTCCCAAGTTGACTGATATAGGTTTCTGCTATGTTCTCTTAAGCTGAGTAGATAACACTCATACCACAACTTTTTGAAGCTTTCTAATATTTCTTCTTGGACTTCAAGAGTCTTTTCTAAAGAGGGTTGGCTCTGGTCATCGACCCACACTTCCCCATCCCCCCTCAGTACGAGAGATGGGTTCCCATGAAGTTTCAGGAAGGAGTTAGGTGTTACAAACTCCAAGCTTTCTGAACTGGACCGGTAGGTCAAGGGTCTAGAATTTATGGCCAACTGAATGCTTGACAAGGATGTTAACAACTCAAAGTATGTCAACTTGGCCCTTCCGACTACTTTATACAAACAATTCTTGACACCCTTATTAACCTTTCCCAAGCAGAGCCTACCCATGCTGAATATAAGGGAATTCTCACATGCTTGATGTTAATTCTCTCCAGTTCTTCTTGAACTTCTTTGGATTGTAGGGAGTTTTCTAAAATATTGCCACCTTTTAAGAAGGCTTTGGCATTATCACTGTACAGGTAATGGGGAATAGATTATAGATTACAAAATCTGTGAAAGGCCAACAGAAAATTCTTTGTAGACATGTCAGGTAATAATTCAAAGTGAACAGCTCTAATATTAAGACAAGTGAACACCAAAACATAAACCTTGACAGACTGATCACTAAGTTCATCTTTGACCCAGAAATGGCCAGTATAATCTACCCCGACATGTTGAATAGGTTTAACTAGGTTCATGTGATGCTTAGGCATATCCGTGAATTCTGGGTACTTAAATGCCAAGGCATTATATTTTTTACATACATTACAAGAGCTTAGTGTGCTCTTGACTGCCATCCTACCCTTAGGTATCCAGTACCCTTGTTCCCGTAAATATTTCAAGGTAGTTCCAATGCCTAAATGTTGCATTTTGTTATGACAATCATTAATTATCAATATAGTTAACCTGTGCTCCTTAGGGAGTAACACAGGGTGATGTATGTCATACTTGAAGTATTGACACCTACTTATCCTGCCTTTGGACCTTATAATGCCTCTTTCTTCAAGAAATAAGTTGAGGTTAGATACCAGAGGAGGAATTTTTTTTTCATTTGCATTATTTGGATTGTTCAAGAAATTCAGTTCATTCTGGAAACGCTCAGTTTGAGCCACCTTTACCCAATACTCTAAGGCTTTCTTTTTAGGATCACAATCCTTTATTTTATTTAGAAATTTATATAGGTAAGCTGTGCACTTCAACAAGCCCTCAAAGGAAGATTATTTATTTATATTTATTACTCCTGTATTTACATTAGGCGATTGAGAGGTACAAGCAGTGCATATTTTGCTCAACAAAGGGTATTGAGGCCACAGTTGGTAATCATTAGTAAGCCACTGTGGTCCCTCCAGCCAGAACTTCATTTTATCCAGATATTTGCTATAAGATAACCCTTTGGTTAGCATATCTGCTGGGTTATCTTCAGTGTGTACATAGTGGTATGCTACAGGTAACTTGAATTTCTTACTTATTTCAGTCTTCAGGCCATCAGCTTCTAACACTCTGTTTTTCAATAATTTAGATTTTACTTTAGTATCCTTAGTTAGAAGCCAATTTAGCACCACCTGAGCATCCACACAGATATTTATAAATTGAATTTGGATGTGTTGATGAGCCTCTAAAATTGTAGGTAAGCATTTGAAAGCTAATATCACACCCATGAGCTCTAGAGTGGGGATGCTGTGTTCATTTCTCTTATTTAATGGAGCTACCTTAGACTTAGAGTGTAGGTATGTACTTCTACCCTCTCCATCTAGAGCGTAGGCAACAAAGCCATACGCCTCAGCGGAACTGTCTCAAAAAATATGTAGCCCATATGTGTTTAGCTCGTTTAGAGCTTGTCTAGGAAATGATACTTCTGACAGCATCTCCAAGTCTCTACTTAATTTTTTCGTCTCAGTACAGATCTCTTCAGGAAGGGGTTCGTCCCAGCCTCCTTCTAGTTCCCATTTTTTCCTCATTAATAATTTTTCTCTTATGGTCACAGGCAGAGCCAAATTCAAAGGATCAAATAGTTTGGAAGTTTGAGAAAGGACTTGTCTTTTTGTGTTTGCTTCTGGATTTATTTTGCATGGAGCTATGCTCAGTGAATCCTGCTGAACATTATATCTGTACCCTAGCACCTTTTCTTCTTCGCTGGAGTGTTCTACTAATCTTCCATCACTTTCCATCTGTTCTCTCAATTCAGTTGAATTGGAATTCTAAGCTCTTAAGGTAAATCCACCTGCCTTCATTCTTTCATATGCCAGATTATATAATTTCTTCATTTCTGTTATTTCATTTCCTGTTACCAATAGATTATCTACATAAAAATTATTTGCCAATATTTTGCTTAATTTGTCATCAGGAAATGAACTTGCATGATGTTTCATCACATAGTGCAAGATGAATGGGGAAGAGGTGAACCCAAACACTATGGTCTTGAGCCTGTAGGTGACCAGTTTGTTGCCTCTTTTCCAAAAGAAGCAAAACCTATTTTGGTCTACTTCATTTTTTAATTTAATCATCAAAAAGGCTTGTTTTACATCAATGAGCATGACTGATTTATTGGTGCGAAAATAGAAAAGTAATTGAAGAATGTTATTCATTAAATCTACACCTGGGTAGGCAGCCTCATTAAGAGAAGGTAATTCCTTCTTGGTTTTTAATGAACAATTGAACACAGGTCTTATTTTAGTTGTTACTTGTTCTTCCATTTTGATGACAGGTCTATGAGGTATTCAAATCTTTTCATTATACTGAGAAGGGTTTACTTCAATTTCTTCTATTATGCCGTCAGCCAGCTGTTGGTCAAATACAGCTTGATGCTTTTCTAGTAACCCCTTTCTTTTTAAGTGGTCCAGAGTTCGGTCCAACACGTTAAGTGCAACAGAATGATTTGAAGGAACAGAATCTATTTTGTCTGAATACCATGACAACTCAACATTATAACGACCCTCTTTGAAAGTAATACCATCTTCAAACTTTTTTTTTTTTTTACAGCTAAGGAGACAGCTCAAGGGCGCAAAGGGAAAAAAAAAAAAAAAGGCCCGCTACTCACTGCTCCCGAACAGAGGTTAAAGGAGTGTCCAAAATCAGAGGTTAATTTCGGGAGGAGAGGTGTCCTGATACCCTCCTCTTGAAAGAGTTCAAGTCGTAGGCAGGAGGAAATACAGATGAAGGAAGATTGTTCCAGAGTTTACCAGCGTGAGGGATGAAAGAGTGAAGATGCTGGTTAACTCTTGCATAAGGGGTTTGGACAGTATAGGGATGAGCATGAGTAGAAAGTCGAGAACAAGCGTGATTAAACCAAGGCTTTTTAGCGTGAGGAGTAGAGAAAGAACGAGGAATGTATGCCTCCATTCCAGAGACAATCACCTCTGTGATGCGCTGAGCACACACAGAGGGGTCTCTATCCTGGAAGCAATAATCATTCCACGGGAAATCGGAAAAGTACATCCTCAGGTCGTCCCACCGAGCTGAAGCAAAATGCCAGAAGCATCGCCTCTTCGGTGGGTCCAGAGGGTGTACATGAGCGATAGGACAGGATGCAGAAATAAGATTGTGATCGGAGGAGCCCAACGGAGAGAACAGTTTGACAGAATAAGCAGAAGGGTTTGGAGGCATGCAGTTAGCAAGTTCAGAAGAGCAGTCAGGGTGGAAATATCGATAGAAGATAGAAAGAGAGGCAACATTGCGGCGGAATTTAAGAGGTAGAAGACTATCAGTATGAGGAGGAGAGCTGATGAGACGAAGAGCCTTAGCCTCCACTCTGTCCAGAAGAGCTGTGTGGTGGGAGCCCCCACACATGAGATGCATACTCCATACGAGGGCGGACAAGGCCCCTGTATATGGACAGCAACTGTGCAGGGGAGAAGAACTGGCGGAGACGGTACAGAACGCCCAGCCTCGAGGAAGCTGATTTAGTAAGAGATGAGATATGAAGTTTCCAGTTGAGATTTTGAGTTAAAGATAGACCGAGGATGTTTAGTGTTGAGGAAGGTGATAGCTGGGTGTTGTCAAAGAATAGGGGATAGTTGTTTGGAAGATTGTGTCGAGTGGATAGGTGGAGAAACTGTGTTTTTGAGGCGTTGAAGGACACCAGGTTCTTCTTGCCCCAATCGGAAATAATAGTAAGGTCTGAGGCTAAGCGTTCTGCAGCCTCCAGCCTTGAGTCGTTAAGTTCCTGAAGGGTGGGTCTTCTATTAAAAGAAGTTGAATAATGCAGAGTGGAATCATCGGCGTAGGAATGGATAGGACAGTTCGTTTTGGAAAGAAGATCATCAATGAACAACAGAAAACGAGTGAGAGATAGGACAGAACCCTGTGGGACACCACTGTTAATAGATTTAGGGGAAGAACAGTGACCGTCTACCACGGCAGAAATAGAACGGTCAGAAAGGAAACTGGAGATAAAGGTACAGAGAGAAGGATAGAAACCGTAGGAGGGTAGTTTAGAAAGCAAAGATTTGTGCCAGACCCTATCAAAAGCTTTTGATATGTCCAGCGCAATAGCAAAAGTTTCACCGAAACGGCTAAGAGAGGATGACCAAGAGTCAGTTAAGAAGGCTAGGAGATCACCAGTAGAACGCCCCTTGCGGAACCCATACTGGCGATCAGATAGAAGGTCAGAAGTGGAAAGGTGCTTTTGAATCTTCTGGTTAAGGATTGATTCAAAAGCTTTAGATAGACAAGAAAGTAAAGCAATAGGACGGTAGTTTGAGGGATTGGAGCGGTCACCCTTCTTAGGTACAGGCTGTATGAAGGCATACTTCCAGCAAGAAGGAAAGGTAGATGTTGACAGGCAGAGGCGAAAGAGTTTGACCAGGCAGGGTGACAGCACGGAGGCACAGTTTTTAAGGACAATAGGAGGCACTCCATCAGGTCCATAAGCCTTCTGAGGATTGAGGCCAGAGAGGGCATAGAAAACATCATTTTGAAGAATCTTTATAACAGGCATAAAGGAGTCAGAGGGGGGATGAGTAGGAGGAATATGCCCAGAATCGTCCAGAGTGGAGTTTTTAGAAAAAGTTTGAGAGAAGAGTTCAGCCTTAGAGATAGATGAGACGGCAGTGTTGCCGTCAGGACTGAGGAGTGGAGAGAAAGATGAAGAAGTGAAGTTGGAGGAGATGTTTTTGGCTAGATGCCAGAAGTCACGGGAAGAGTTAGAGAAAGCAAGGTTTTGACATTTTCTATTAATGAAAGAATTTTTGGCTAGTCGGAGAATAGATTTGGCACGATTTCGGGCAGATATGTAAAGTTCATAATTAGCATTAGTTTGAAGGCTCTGGTACCTTTTGTGAGCTACCTCTCTATCATTGACAGCACGAGAACAAGCGTGATTAAACCAAGGCTTTTTAGCGTGAGGAGTAGAGAAAGAACGAGGAATGTATGCCTCCATTCCAGAGACAATCACCTCTGTGATGCGCTGAGCACACACAGAGGGGTCTCTATCCTGGAAGCAATAATCATTCCACGGGAAATCGGAACAGTACATCCTCAGGTCGTCCCACCGAGCTGAAGCAAAATGCCAGAAGCATCGCCTCTTCGGTGGGTCCAGAGGGTGTACATGAGCGATAGGACAGGATGCAGAAATAAGATTGTGATCGGAGGAGCCCAACGGAGAGAACAGTTTGACAGAATAAGCAGAAGGGTTTGAGGTAAGGAAGAGGTCTAGAATGTTGGGCCGATCTCCAAAACGGTCGGGAATACGTGTAGGGTGCTGGACCAACTGCTCTAGGTCGTTGAGGATAGCAAAGTTGTAGGCTTGTTCACCAGGATGGTCAGTGAAAGAGGATGAAAGCCAAAGCTGGTGGTGAACATTGAAATCTCCTAGGATGGAGATTTCAGCGAAGGGAGAGTGGGTCAAGATGTGCTCCACTTTAGAATTCAAATAGTCAAAGAATTTTACATAGTTGGTAGAGTTAGGTGAGAGATAAACAGCACAGATGTATTTAGTAATAGAATGACAGTGAAGTCTTAACCAGATGGTGGAAAATTCAGAAGAGTCAAGGTCGTGGGCACGAGAGCAAGTGATGTCGTTGCGCACGTAGGCGCAACATCCAGCTTTGGATTGAAATTTAGGATAGAGATAGTAGGAGGGAACAGAGTAGAGATTGCTGTCAGTAGCCTCAGAAACCTGTGTTTCGGTAAGGAAGAGAAGGTGAGGTTTAGAGGAGGAGAGATGATGTTCCACAGAATGAAAATTAGAGCGAAGACCGCGAATGTTGCAGAAATTGAGAAGAAAGAGGTTCGAGGAGTTATCAAGACACCTCTCGGGTCGGCAGCCAGAAGGGGAGTCCTCCCTGGGGGAATTTGTGGTCCCCCCCCCAGTCGGGGACTCCGAGGCTTGGTGTATGTGCGCCATTTTGAAATTTTAATTTTGGGAAAAGGTGTATATGTTGTGTGAATGCGGTGTGGTGTGGATAGAGAGAGGATCTGTCTTTAGAGAGCATGCTGAACTACTCTCCGGTGTTGGTGAGACAATAGGGAAACGGTTAGTGAGGACATGGGAAGGGTCTTTGGAGGGCTTCAGCTCCCTTCTCACCTCCCATATATACCTCACCGGGAGTGGCTTGCGCCCGCTCGGTAGGTGTCTTCCTACCTACTCCAGCCGCTTTATTTGTTCGCTTTCTAGGGACAATAGGTCTTGATCAGTGGTTTTAATTCCTAAGGACTCGAGACTAAAAAGATGTTCCAGTCCATTGTCCACTTCCGTGTCCTCTAGAAGGTGATCAAGTGGGTTGAAATATAACTTTATAGGGTCCAAAACGGCATTTACCATTGTTTTAGTTTTGTTGCATAGGTTTTTCTCATCCTTTTTGTTAGGAGACGCATAACAAATTGTTGTTCTGCTGGACTCAAAAAGTTAAATACATTTCCAATGGGATCTACTTTGTTGTGCATAACTAAACATTTACCTCCTAATTTCTCTTGCCAGGACACTGATGACATAGACTGTAGTATGTCAATGCCTAGCAGCATATCAACTTGGATAGTTTCATGGTTCTTGGCCTCATAGAAGTGTTCATCCAACAATTTTATGTTATTTTCCTTGAATTTGCAAATGACTGCGTTCATCCCTGGAACGTAAAAATTAATGTCCAAGGTCTTGTCCACCAATAAGGGAACAAAAGTGAATCGATCTTCTAATTTAATCCCTGTAGCCATTTGTTTGAAACTTTTTGTTTCTGCACCAATGTAGGTTCCAATATCGCAATGTAGGGAAAACAATTTATTCACATCTGGGCAAAGGTCTTTGGCAGCGGTTTCCGAAATATATGATCTTTGGCTTCCGGTATCAACAAGGCACCTAACCTTTCTACTCTTTCTGCCATTCTTTAAAGTTAAAGTCATCGTTGGCAGCAATTGGCAAGAGTCGAAACTTCTTTGAGCCAGGCACAAGCTTATATTTGTTAATTTGAGGTTTAGCTTTATCTTTCTTGTCGGCCGAGGGACACAAGGGTGTAATATGTTCTTTGAACCGACAGACTCTGCATTGGTATCTAAGTTTACCCTGTTTTCCATAACAGCTGTTCTCATCGTGCCCCGAACCAGCACACCTGGTACACATAGATAATTCTTTTAGTCGGGCAATTTTGGCTTCCAAGTTGGTAAAGTTCGAGCATTGGCCCAAAGAATGCCCACCAGCCCCACATAACTTACAAGTTAATTCTGTGGAGAAGGATTTGTAATTTTGGAGTGTACCCTTTGGGGCTTGGGTTTCTCTGGCCTTCATTGGCGGTTTGTTTTCACCTGAGGAGGGCTTATTGTTGCCTTTATTAAAATTCTTAGGCTTTACTGAACAAGTTTTACTCAGAGTGGTGAGAACTCTGTGATAATTTTCAAAGATATCAGTTATGGTGGGGTAATTCTTGGATAGAAGACGAATGAATTCCCTTTTTACTGTTGCTGGCAATTTGTCAAAGATGATGTGGCTGATAAGGGAATGACCAGCTGAGTCTGGCTCCAGAAAGTTAAGGCCATGAGTCTTTAACTCGGCTAAATAGGCCCTTATCTCATTTATGAAAATCTTGGTGGAAGTATATTCAGGGTCAAATGAAGAGCTAGGATAAGATTTCATTATATTCTTATAAGTTTCATCAATAATGAATTCTTTGTCTAAAAATTCTTTCTCCAGCATTTGGACGGCTGTTTTGTAATTAGCATCCGTTATGGATAAATGTTTCACTACTGAGAAAGCATAATCTCTCAAATAGCCAATTAAATAGGCTAGATTGGTAACATCAGTCAGATGCTTTCTCGTCCCAATCACATTATTAAATTGGTTAAAAAGGTATTAAAAGCAAATTTGTCCTTCCCCTTTCCCGAAAATGTTCCACAATTCAATGGGGGAGGCTTACCTGCACTAAAATTCATCTGTGACATAAACTGCATCAGATTCTGTGAAGTAATATCACTTTGAGCACCTCTTAAATCCTGATCCTTATTTAGCTCAACATACCGATCTAATTATATTTCAATCTATAGTGAGAAATTCATTTGATCTTCCAACTCTGAGGCATAGTAAGTTTCATTCTTACTTTCAAGGTCTGTTTGATCCATTACTTTATTTATTGTGTCATCATAGTGTCTCACTTGTACCATTTCTAATTCTATTTTATTGGTCAAGCTCTTACTTAGGGAGGGTGTCAAGGGATCTGAGTTAATTCTTTCAATTGCTTAAGAAGGAGTGTTATTTTTCTTTTAAAGATTCCCCTACTCCTTCTCAGGGACGTTTTGGAGTCTTCTGATTAATGTAAAATCACTTAGGTTTAAGGACAGACCACCAAGTCTGGACCATGGGGTCTGTGTGGTCTGATTTTCTATGTAAATCTATGTAAATCTTAATTATCTCTTGGGGAACAGAGTTTTTAACTACTCCTTGGGTGGCTGTTTCCTCAAGGTTTAGCTTTGAATCCATTGTGGCAAATATAGAAGCAAGCTCAATTTTGATATAAACAATCTTAAAGGGTTTGCTTAATAGGGGTGGTTTCAATTAAAAGGGCAATTATAAAAAAAAGAGAGACCCCTAACTGTACAAGGAGGCAGTCCCGGACCGGCTAGTTGGCCCTCAATTGCCACTAGCTATTCAACTGAATAATGCTTCGGGCATCTGGGGGTCAACTACTTACTGCCGGTGTTCAAGGGCGTATTTTAAAACCACCCAAGACTGCATCCCCGTAGTACGTACCTCACCAAACCAGTTCCTCGCAAGTGAACCACACCCCCGAGATACTGAGGGTGGTCGAGGAGGAAGGGTCGAAGTACCATTAAGCAACTCATATCACCCGATCTCTGAACCCGTTTGCTAGAACCAACTCGTGATCCCAACTCCTAAACCGAGACAGATCACGTATACATAAGAATGACCAAACAGTAACACTTTCATCTTTACTTTATGCTGCCTCAGGGGATGAACTAGCAAGGCTGTACTCTTTGCTAAATTCAACTGAATCTAGCAAAGAGCAATTGATGTAGTTACTCACTTCTTTTGAAAATATTGCACTACTTTTGAAAATATGTTGTGATACAGTGAATTTACCGTACCCAACGGTTATGTTTCTCGCAAGACACTAGAACTGCCCCAGGACAACTCCACAAAAAAGACACACAAACCACTTACCACTAATTCATCAGGGGTGCCGGGCTTTCCCCTACAAGCACCTCCCAGGGTTGCAACGATAATCCTAACAGGCCTAATAGTAACACCTATTTGTAATCACTGTAGGAGGCACTTATCTTTCGAAGGGTTTCAAAAGTAGTGGTCTCTTGAATTAAGTTTTGGAGGAGTCCTGCAGTCCTCGGGACTAAGTTTAAGTCAGCACTGTCGCGAGTTAATGTGGGGCGAAGCGCTGAAGGTGTTGTTAGCTTGTAAATGTGTTTAGTCTTCAGGCAGTGAATACGGTGATACTGTCTCGGTCTGGGAGCCGATGAGCGAAGCATGTAAGTACCATCCAAGGCTTATTTGAGCTCAGACGACATTCTTAGTTGGCTTGAACTCTTGACCCGAGACTAGTTCATAAGGGAAATAGTTAATTTGTCTAATCCCCTGGTTAATTGACCTAATTCCTAACACCGTTTGCCATAGGAGTGGCTTGCAGGGAAGGATTAAAGCACTTGTGCACCTACTCTTGGATATACGTTTTGTTCACTCCCGATGCAGCAAAGTGGCGATCAATACGTTTCTTGAATGAGTTGATGCTCTCTGCGCTAACCACTTCTGGATGGAGCTGGATGGGATACACTAACACTACAGAGAGAGACATATAGAGAGACTTATTAGAACCTTTGCTAGGGTTCGATGGAGCTGGATGGGATACACTAACACTACAGAGAGAGACATATAGAGAGACTTATTAGAACCTTTGCTGGAGTGAACTAGATGTGATACACTAACAGTAGAGTGACATATAGAGAGACTTATTAGAACCTTTGCTAGGGTTGGATGGAGCTGGATGGGATACACTAACACTACAGAGAGAGACATATAGAGAGACTTATTAGAACCTTTGCTAGGGTTGGATGGAGCTGGATGGGATACACTAACACTACAGAGAGAGACATATAGAGAGACTTATTAGAACCTTTGCTAGGGTTGGATGGAGCTGGAAGGGATACACTAACACTACAGAGAGAGACATACAGAGGTATTTATTAGAACCTTTGCTAGGGTTGGATGGAGCTGGAAGGGATACACTAACACTACAGAGAGAGACATACAGAGGTATTTATTAGAACCTTTGCTAGGGTTGGATGGAGCTGGAAGGGATACACTAACACTACAGAGAGAGACATACAGAGGTATTTATTAGAACCTTTGCTGGGGTTGGATGGAGCTGGATGGGATACACTAACAGCAGAGAGAGTGACATGGATAATAGTGGAGATAATTAGTGGCTGATTTTGATCATGAATGTGATAATGAGTAATGATGAAGATGATGAAAATAATGAGGAGGACAGACAGAGAAATAAATAGGGATAGTTATTAGAGCCTTTGCTGGAGGTGGATGAAGTGGATGGGGTACTCTAACAATAGATAAAATGGAATATGGTGAATTAAGTGAATGGCTGTGATGATGATGATGATGAGGAGGAGGAGGAGGAAGAGGAGGAGGAGGAGGAGGAGGAGGGAGAGGATGAAAATGATGGTACACTAACAGCAGAGAGCAACAGATGAGGAACAGTGGACTAATATTGACTGATTGTGATGATAATTGTGATGATGATGATGAGGGCGAGGAGGAAAACTATGGTACACTAACAGCAGACAGACAGGATGAAAAAGTAATTGTAATTGTAACTGTAATTATTTTTTTCAAGTGTAATTACTCCAACCCTGGTGACGAGTGCCCCGCCTGCCTGCCCGTCCGCTCGCCTGGCTGCCTACTCTCCTCCTCCTTCCAGCGTGCCAGTGTCAGACCTCCAGCCGGCTACTGAAAGTGAATCAGCTCAGAAGTACCAGCGAGTGGGCTAGTATGTCACCCCCTTTTTCTCTCTTCCTCCTCCTTCTTCCCCCTCCCTCACTCTCTCTTCCTTTGCCCTCTCACATATCCAGCCTCACTATATTGTTCAGCCAGGTCTAGTTTAGTCTTCATCCATCTCTTCTTCACCCTGTTCTTGCATCCATGTCTTTAGTATGTCGCCCGCCACGCCCCTTCCTCTTCCTCTCTCCCCTCTCTTTCTCTCCCCCTCGCCCACTCAGACATCCAGCCTCACCATATTGTTCAGCCAGGTCTAGTTTAGCTCTCATCCATCTCTTCTACACCCTCTTCTTGCATCCATGTCCTTAGTATGTCACCCACCACGCCCCTTCCTCTTCCTCTTTCCTCTCTCGTTCGCCCTCTCTGACATCTAGTTCCACCATATGGTTCATCCGCTCCACTTTAGTCGTCATCCACTTCTCTCGTAACCCTTTTGTTGCATCCATGTCTTAAGGTTGATGGATAAGACTTCATTAATCACTATATTTTTTTCTCGTATGAATTCGGATCAAAAAACTTTCCCTTGCGTATGACAATGCCTCGCCCAGCACCAGATCTTTCCTTCTCCCTTCTTCCCTTCTTCCCCTCCTTCCTTCTTTCCTCCCTCCTTTTCTCCTCCATTGCTTCTTTCTTCCTCCTCCCTCCCTTCCTCTTTTCCTTCTCAATTCCTTCTTTATTTTACCCTTCCACTGTTCCTTCCTTTCCTCCTAGCTTCAAAGACATATCAACACAGTATATACCCTACCCTTAAATAAACCCTCCACCCCCCCTCTACCCCTCCCTCTCTGACATCACAACCCC
This sequence comes from Eriocheir sinensis, assembly GCF_024679095.1. NCBI lineage: Eukaryota > Metazoa > Arthropoda > Malacostraca > Decapoda > Varunidae > Eriocheir > Eriocheir sinensis. Next base: position 157,870 of record NW_026112051.1, on the reverse strand, counting down.
CCCCCCCCCCCCCCACACACACACACCTGTACACGCCACGCACGCACACACAGCCAGCCAACCATCCACGTGTACATGCTTTTTGTTTGTTTGTTTTATGGACGAAGACTACGGACAATGAGACGCTCGTAAAACACTCTTATACTCCACCGGGACCGCAAGACCTGTATCGCAAATGGGTACGGTGGATGAGTTTTTGGTGCGTGGAGAGCGAGAAAAACTGGATATGGAAGTGGGTGAGTGGAACGAGCTCAGCGGTACCCTTGTGATCGCGGCAAATGAGACTGAGAGTATAAAGGGAAAGGTACTGTAGGTGTGTTTATGAAGGGGATGATATGGTACACAGAATGGGTTAAGAAATAGCTCGTGTACGTTCATTAGGCCTTTTGCAGACACTTTATATCTCTGGAAAGGCAGGGTACTGGAGGTGTTTTTACGGGCGAGGATGTTATGACTAAGAAATGGTTCGTGCACGTTCATTAGGCCTTTTGCAGACTCCTAATATCTCTGGGAAGGTATTGTATGTGTGTTTATGGACAAGGATGACATGGTGCAGAGAAAAGGTTAAGAAACGGTTCGTGCACGCTCATTAGGCCTTTTGCAGACTCCTAATATCTCTGGAAATGTATTGTAAGTGTGTTTATGGACAAGGATGACATGGTGCAGAGAAAAGGTTAAGAAACGGTTCGTGCACGCTCATTAGGCCTTTTGCAGACTCCTAATATCTCTGGGAAGGTATTGTAGGTGTGCTTATGGACAAAAATGATACAGAATAGGCTAAAAATAGTTAGTGTACGTTCATTAGGCTTCTGCAGACTTCTAATATCTCTGGAAATGTACTGTGGGTGTGTTTATGGCCAAGGATGACATGGTACACAGAATAGGTTAACCACAGCAGTGTTCCCCTCTTCCCTCCACGGCAGTTCCACACAACTGTTATGACACACTGCTGCCACCCTGATAATTGATGTATAATGTATTTATAATGTATAATTCAGCCTCGAGAATGCCAGACGATAGGGGAGGGGAAAGGAGGGGAGGGGCAGAACGGTGTGTATATTGGAGGAGAGTAATTTGTTCTGTTTTTCTGCACCTTCGTGACGCAACAAAAGGAAAAAACTCATATCAGTAGAAAAAAAAAGAGAAAAGGGGGAAAAATTAGGAGGGAACGAAAGAATGAAAATAAGAAAATGAAACGAAAAGAACGAAAGAAAAGAAAAATGAAGAGAGGAAGGAAGGATGATAAAGAAAAAGGGAAAGAAAGTGACAGAAAAAAAAGGTTAAATACATATATGAGAAAAAGTTTTAGTGATTGGAAGATAAATAAGAGGGAACACAAGAAACAGAAACAAGTAAATAGATAAATAAAACAGCTAACATTTGAACGACTACTCATGAAACGACCTCCACTAGAAACCAACACGGCGCTAAAACATAACCAAACAAATAAACTAATAAATAAACACCCAAAAAACACGCACAGCTAAACATTCTAATCCCCACACATAAAACACCAGCCACATGCAATAGCCGCCCATCACACCATTCCTATAAACAGCTAAACAAATAAATGGAGAGACTAATATAACGCGCGCATGTAAACAGTTTAATGGCTCGACATAAAGCACCACCTGTATAGTCCGGTTGCCAAACGGTGTTTTGGGGCCGAACCCGGTTTTGTGGTATGGAGAAGGTTTTATTGTTGATTCTGGTGCTCTGACATGTCCTCAACAGGAATCAGCCGGGTGCCACTCCAGCACCCTTGGGGAAAAAATTATTACTGGCCAAAAACAAAATGGCCGCGACGCGGCATGTCACCCACGCTAATGTCACATATCTTTTTCAATACTGCCGACAGAAAAATTATCTTGGTGTCTATACCTATGTTTTAGGGGTCAAGGAAGTCATTGATGTTAGTAGTTTCGTATTTCAAGGTATCTAGAAATATATATACTTTAAATTACCAATAATTATATGATAATATGCATGCTCATTGGTGGCGGTAATTATTTTGAACATTCTTTCGTTACAGGTCAGCTAAGACAGCATGGTCAAGCATGGATGTTGAATGCTTCTTTGCTTGCTCCAACACTTCCCCTAACCTCATTAACTGTGGCTCTGCTAGAGTAGAAACTATCAGAGACTGTAGTATAAGGCGTGGTGATGGGCTAATTGATAAACTGCATGGTCTAGATTCTATAAGATGTCATAAAAGCTGTGTATCTACTTACACTTCTAAGCATCATCTCAAAAGATATATCACAAAGAAGAGTAATGACAACTCTGCAACAGAAGCAGTAGTACCGCCCAAAAGATCACGCAGATTGGGTACAACGAAATTCAGCTTCAAAGAACACTGTGTATTCTGCGGTGAGAAGTGCCTACCATTGGATCCTCGCCATCCAGACAGATGGAGAAAAGTATACCAGTGTCGGACAACAGGGGGCTACAAGCAGAAGATATTGCTCAACTGTGATGAACGTAATGATGATCTGGCCAATGAAGTTCGAGTTAGATTAAGTGGTGCGGTTACAGATTTGCATGCAGCAGATGCACAGTACCACAATGATTGTTATAAGCGCTTCATGAGCCACAAGAATATTCAAGCAGCTGCTGGAACTAAATCCAATGTCTTTCTACAAGATGATCCTGCCTTGGATGCACTGATTTGTGAGATGGAGGGTAAAAAATCACACGTATGGAACTCTATTGAAATCCACGAAGCATACACAAACTATGGTGGTAGTAAACTATCACGTAAAAACCTCATCAGTAACTTATTCAGTCATTTTGGTCATGATCTTCTGAAACTCTCAGGAGCGGAAGTAGCTAACATATTTGTGTTCCGCAGTGAAGCTCCTCATTTACTCAAACTTACTGATGCCAGTGATAAGATTGACATGACAGTCATAGCCAAAACAATAAAAAACGAATGCTGTGCAAAAACAGCCAACCGGGACACATACCACACTCGACTCACTGAAGAAGATGTAACAAATGCTTGCAGTGATACGATCCTAAGGTTGCTTGCTGAGTTGTCACCCAAACTAGACAACACACTCACAGCTTTACTAATAGGAAACATCATAACTAGTGTTCTCACCAACAGACCAACAATGTTACAGATAACTCTTGGGACCATCATAAGGGATAAATCCCTTTTAGAACAGTGTGCAAAATTCGGCATAACGTGTTCATATGCTGAAGTGTTTCGGTTCAAGAAATCAGTGGCACATGCTGCCTCGAAGGAGAAGAACTTACAAGGATTGATGGACAGTAGAACTGGCCTAATTCAAACAGTTGCTGATAACTTTGACACGAACATTGCATCACCAAATGGACTGAAATCGACGCATTCACTCGCCTTGCTTCTAACACAAGTACAGGAAAGCACAGATCATATCCAAAATCCAAAGACTCCTGCAATCAAAAGGCTGAGAAAGGAGGACTTGAAGATAGAACACACACTCCCAATGACTGTAGAAAGGTATAATGGACCCAGAAAACCCGATATGCCACAAGCTTGTGCTCGCCAACCCATTCTCCCGCTGCGAATATTGGCTGCTAAGATAATCACCCTTAACAGAGCTCAGTTGACTGACTACATATTCCTCAAAAAGATCACACATGATAGTTCTACTCCAGAGTACAATGGATTTAATACAGAGATGGCTCGTAAACAAGGACACACCATCAAGCCTGCCACCAAAGCTATCTATACTCCCCTCATAGATATGAAGCCTTCAGACCCTGACACAGTTATGACTGCCATGGTTGAGTCTCAGAGACTGACCCAGCAATGCAATCAGTTAGTGACATTATTCACTGTCGATCAGCAGTTATATCGTGTAGCTGTTGACGTCCTGTGGGCCTATCCTCAGAAATTCAAAAATATCCCTCGTCTTGGAGGCATGCATATGCTCATGAGCTTCATTGGCACAGTCGGAACTCTAATGGCCAATAGTGGACTGGAAGCACTCATGAATGCGGCATTTGGTGGAGTACAGAAGATGCTTACAGGAAAGAAGTTTCCCCAATGTGTACGAGCCCTGAGGATGGTGGTGGAAGAGCTCCTCCGAGATGTTATACCTGCCAGTGAGAGCTTTGATGAACTGATGGTTGACTTGGAAGAAAGGTGAGTTAGAACTGAATTAATTTATTGTAGTGTTAACGTTTAGTGCACCTTTGACTACTAAACTGACAAGAACGTTCTGCTTATTCGTTTATGAACAGGCCTGCGGGATTACTGATAATTAGGCATTAAATTTGTTATTTTATGCTTCTTATTAACAGGGCTGGAAGAAGTAGAACTTCCATGATGTGGTTAACGAACCTCATCAAGCCGGTTCTGATAATGATGCAGTTTGTCAGAGCTGAGAGGGAGGGAGACTGGCCTTTACATCTAGCTGCAGTTGCTGCCATGATCCCTTATTTTTTTGCCAGTGCACACTTTAACTATGCCAGGTAGGTTTTTTAGTCAACATAGCACATGATACGTGTCCCGAAAATGTAATTTAAACTTAACATGCTTTTATGAACTTAAAGTTATAACCAGCTGAGTATTATCTTAGTTTTAAATGCATTGTTCTTTTTTTTTTTCTTATTTTTTATGATGATAACAGATACGGTCTGTACTACTTGAGGTCGATGGAGGCTCTACCAGCTGAGGTGCTATCAGAGTTCATGAAGGGCAATCACGTCATGAGGCATACCCCTGGAATATGGAATGGCATATGGTCCGAGATGTATATAGAGTCCACATTCATGAGGTATGGACATGAGGCTGGGGGCCTGGTGGGATTGACACTCCAGCCATCAGCTGTTGCTACGTGGGCACTCAGTCTCCACGTATGCAGCCAACTTCGCATGGATGTAACTGCACTGAAAGAGGGTCAAAAGAGCAGTGTAGCAACAAGTCACAAGGAGGAAGGCAAATCCCGTATCAAGAGTGACGCAACTGACAGAGAAAAACTGAGGACTACACTAAGCACATTCATTCATCCTCTACATCCATCAAGTCATCCAGTAGGTTTGGTCAACATTGCTAATGGCTTGATATCTTCGAACAACGTGAATGTAGACAGCTCACTCGAGATTGGGAAGCAACAAATGAAGGATTTTGAAGCAGGATGGCCAACTAGTTTCCATGGCCCCCTAAAGAAGAATGTAAAAACAATGACTTCTAACAAGAAGCTGATCAAGATTGATGGTACACCTGTAATTAATACTGAAATGATATACACAAGAGTCATTGGCCTTCAGCAGTCCAGAAGCTTGAACATGAAAGATGTTCTTAGTTATGAATTATCTGCTGTACCGTCTGCACTCTTTGATGAAAATGGTGACTTGAGATCACAAGCTAAAGCTACACTCCTTACCAAATTACAAGTTGAAGTATCAAGCCGTCACATCAGCCCTCCAGATGCCTATATCATCGACGGGTGTGCCTTGCTTTGGACTGTTCGTTGGCCATCAAATGGTACCGTTGAAGACTATGTGAAAAACTTCTTGGGAAGCCTCCGATACTATTTACAAATGTGTCGCGTACATCTGATCTTTGACAGATATATACCAAATAGTACCAAGGGTGCCAGTAGATCAAATCGTGCTGGTACAAATGCCAGTCGCAAACATTCGCTGACACTCCATACACCTCTGCCAGCCCAGAATGTAGTGCTAACTGTCACCTACAACAAAGCCCAACTTATCACCCTGATCACCAAATATCTCGTTGATCATGTAGAAGACAACACTAATGAACTTATCATCACTGCTGAACATCCAGTCCCCATATCCATCACAAACGGACAAGCAAGAACACAAACTAATCTTCGTAACACTCACGAGGAGGCTGATGTTATCATTGTGAATCAGTTGGTGTACTTGGCAACCAAGGGTGCATCAAGCATATCTGTGGTTTCTGATGATACGGACGTCTTTGTTCTTCTCCTTTACTTCTACTGCAAAGAAAAACTCACCTGTGAGGTGTTTATGCAGAGTTGCATTGCTGGCCGAAGAATTGTAGATATAAAAGCTACAGCGACCAAGCACAGTAATATTGCAGAATTTCTTCCTGGAGTGCATGCTTTAAGTGGTTGCGATACTACCTCGTTCCTCTATGGCGTAGGAAAAGCAACAGCTTTGAAAGTGCTTAATGGCGGTAAAACACTGAAGTTGTTGGGTAAGCAAGATGCTGGTATGGAAGATGTTGTCACTGAAGCAACAGTGTTCATGGCAACATGTTATGGTTCCAAGTGTTGCCAAAACATGTCAGAGACCCGCCATGATGTATGGATCTCAAAAATGGCAAACCAGAAGCTGTCAGTTGCTCCAAAACTGAAGTCTCTGCCACCAACTTCAGAGGCTTTCATGCAACATGTCTACAGAGCCCATTACCAGACACTTGTGTGGAAGTCGTCACTCGTCAGTGAACCTGAAGCTCCTGATCCACTGAAGTATGGATGGACCAAGAGAAATGATAAGCTCTTCCCGGTCATGTTACCAGAGAATAAATCACCCGTGCCAGCCGAAATTCTCCAAATGATCAAGTGTGCTTGCTCCTCGATGCGTGCATGTTCTTCCAGCAGATGCAGTTGTGCGGGTGTTCAAATGTCATGTTCAATGTTCTGTGCTTGTCACGCTGGAGCAGACTGTAATAATGTTAATAATACTCGGAGCACATTATCACATGAGGAAGAGGATGAACTTTTGAGTGATTGTGATTTACATAACATTTGAAGGACTGACCATTCACAGTGTTCTGGATTTATGTTACTTTTAAGCAATAGTTAATATTACATGTGACCTGTGTAAATATAGTGCAGGGACAAAAGTCCTAGAAACAAATACGTGATAATGAAAGAGAGATTACTGTTTATGACTCAAAGACTCTGTTGCACAATATATTTATGTTATGGTTTTATGAGATACTTAAAAAGGAGTTATTACCTAATTTGATCACCACAGATATATTAATAAGCATTATTGCATGGCTTCATTGTAATGTACCATAATTCAAGGGTATGCTGAAATTATTATTTATGAATTTTATATGAAACTAGTGATTACTAAGTAGTATGTAATCTGGATTGCTACTAAATGTAAATAGTGTACATACTACAATAAAAAAAAAAAAAAAATTCACAAATTATCCCCCTTTTGGATGAATATACATACTTTCTTAGGTAGATACTCTTAATTAGTGAGCAGGAATGACTTCCTTGACCTCTAAAACATAGGTATGGACACCAAAATCGCCTTTCTGTCGGCAGTATTGTAAAAGATATGTGGCATTAGCGTGGGCGACATGCCGCGTCGCGGCCATTTTGTTTTTGGCCCGTAATAATTTTTCCCCAAGGGTGCTGGAGTGGCACCCGGCTGATTCCTGTTGAGGACATGTCAGAGCACCAGAATCAACAATAAAACCTTCTCCATACCACAAAACCGGGTTCGACCCCATTTTTACTGGACTATAAAGCCTCAGAACGTGGATAAATATTATGACAGCTACTCGATCGACCGTCAGCTGGCGGCCCCAATGACCCGTAACTCGCACCACGTAACACAGTGATAGACAGCTTCAGGGGCTCATAAGCTAGTACAAAACTCGTCCATTACAATACCTAGGCTTTTATTTAGCATAGAAAGACACCGGGAATACTTAAATCTGATAGCGACTGCCATCAGCTGGCGACCTCAATGACCCCAAAACTATACGTCACATAACTCAATGATAGACGACTTCAGGGGCTCCCACACTGGTACAAAACACGTCTGTTGCAATACCTAGGCTTTGTTTAGCATAGAAAGACATACTGAACCGTCAAATGCTCATATACACACATAAGGAAAAAATGGTCAACTTGTGGGAAACGGCAACACCTCCTACCATGTATACAGGCTTATACCGTGCTTTGTTATCACGCAGCGTGGCTAACAGTGTACTAGTAAAGATATCTGACCACTGCAATACTGAAGAACAACAACACAATGATCGGTATTGCCTAAAAGCAGGATTAAATATATCGGCTTATGGCACCTCACGCGGCACCCAAGAAATTATTCAACAAGACTTTGGGCCCACGGCAACACCTCCCATCACATATACAGGCTTGTACGGGGCTTTGCTATCCCTCAGTGTGCTTAACAACAGACTGAACAAGATAACTAAACACTCTGATATGCAGGAACAACACTGCAATAACCGCTATGGCCTAAAAATAGGGTTAAATATATCCTCACATGGCACCCTCACGCCGCAACACACGATTCGTACCCAAAATATGCAAGTCGACTCGGCCAAACGGCAACACTTTTCAACACAGGTAACGCTCTCACAGGCCTACGAGGGCGTATATACCTGCACAGTGCGGGGAATATTACATAACTAAGCCTATTGTACCAGGAAGATAAACATAAACCACACTAGAGTCCCCGCCATGGCCTGAAAAAGGGAGAAATATACACTTGACGGCACCTCCACATTCTCTCAATCAACCAGGCAGAATGAATGGCACCTGGCCGCATCGGGCGTACAGCCACTCCCGGTGAGGCCTATACTGGATCCTAGGGGTGCTGTAGGCCTATAAATCAACCTCAATATAACTCCTGTCGCCTCAATACGCGATAATGGAAACAAACATTCCAAAAATTACATCGGGGTTGCGTTTTGGGGTTGATCTTTTGACCTTGAGACCCGGAGGAAGAGGAGGAGGGGGAGGAGTTACTTTATCAAGGGAGGGAAAATTAACAAAGGAGTGTTTCTACGGCTATATTGAGTCTATATCTATGTATCTATTTACCTATCTGTATGTCTATCTGTCTAACTATCACTGTGCAATAACCTCTTTCTATCTATTGTCTAATTCTTGTGTATTTACCCGTCTGTCTGTCTATCTGTTTATCTATCTACTTATCTATATCCGTTTATCTGTTTGTCTATTCATCTATATTTCTGCCTATCTATCTATCCATCCCTGTGCAATAACCTCAGTATCTGTTGGTTTATTGTTAGCATGCAATAACCTGTGTAAATCTATCTGTCTGTCTAGCTATTTTTATCTATCCGCTTCATTCTGCCCTCTCCACCTCCTCCTCCTCCTCCTTGTTTCATCTTTTCTTTTTATCTCCATCTCTCCCTCTATCTTCTCTTATTGTTTCCTCCTCCTCCTCCTCGTTTCATCTTTTCTTTTTATCTCCATCTCTCCCTCTATCTTCTCTTATTGTTTCCTCCTCCTCCTCCTCGTTTCATCTTTTCTTTTTATCTCCATCTCTCCCTCTATCTTCTCTTATTGTTTCCTCCTCCTCCTCCTCCTCTCATCTTGTTTTTCTTCTCTTTCTCTATTTTCCTCTTTTCTTCCTCCTCCAATCCTCCTCCTCCTTCTCCTAGCTCATACATGTCTTTTGTTCAATATATACTTTCTCCTTCTATCTGGGTATATGCTAATTGTACCACTACTACTACTACTACTGAAATGCCTGAATTTTTCTCTTTACTATACTCCCACACGACCACTGCGTGTAACGAAACACACGAGAAATGGATCCAGACAAGGGAAGTTTTGCCGGCGCCGGGGATCGAACCCGCGACCAGCGTAACGGGAGAGCCGCTCCTTTACCAGTCGGCTAAGTGGGTTATGGGAGGCTCGGCCATCAGGCAAGTCGTGTCACTACACTACTACTACTACTACTACTACTACTACTACTAATGATAATAACAATATTAATAATAATAATGGATATGAAACATTGTTTGACTGTTTTGCACGTTCTATTTTGCTTTATTTAATTGGACAGCAGATAAAGACATGGTAATTACAACCAGGTAAACACACACACACACACACACACACACACACACACAGATTGAAGGAGATGGACTTGACGACACTGGAACAAAGAAGGGAGAGAGGAGATCTGATCACGCTGTATAAGTTGCCTAAGTTTGATGGGGTGGATAGAGAGGATCTCTTCTCAACTGTGAGGACACAGGGGCTGAGAGGACATGGAAAGAAACTTAATAAAGGAACCTGTTTGTGACTTGAAAAAGTAGGTTATAGTTTTCCACACAACAGTGTTAACACATGGAACAGCTTGCAGGAAGAGGTGGTGGAGGCGAGCAGTGTCCACCTAATGAAGGAAAGGCTGGATGAATGTATTTATGGAGACGGGACTATTAGAGCTTAGCTCGGGCCACCTAGACTACAAATAGCTAAACACACACACACACACACACACACACACACACACACTTGTGAAAGCAGTGTAGCGGTACAGCGGTACAGTACCTATGATTTTTTATATATATAGCCACGGACGCTAAAGATATAGCTGCCCCTTCCACCACCACACACCACCCAGCCGCACGTGCCCCAGTAATGAGATTCCCTTGTAGTTATGACAGAAATCGTTATTCTGTTTTGGTAATGGAGAGGGAGGAAGGGAGACCCGAGCCCCAGACCAGGGCCGAGTAGGGCCTGGCGGGGCGGGGCGGTGCGGATGAAGTCGCTGTATGCAGTGGGGACAGTTTGAACGGGTATAAATGACCTAGCACGGAGGAGTGGATACACAACCTAGGCAAGTGAAAGTATGAAGATTGGATGTTTGAATGTGAGAGGTTGGGGTGTGGGCAAACTTGAGGACATGAGTAAGGAACTGGATGAATGGAAGTATGATGTAATAGGCTTGACTGAGACACACCTGAGAGGCGACGTGCAGACTGAGGGGAGTGAGTATGTGATGATTGGGAAGGGCGAAAGAAACAGGAGACTATGGGAGGAGGCGTAGCCTTCCTCCACCGCAAAATGAGAATCTGAAGGTGGAAGAGCTAGATGTAGGTAACAGTGCTAGCAGTGAAGATGTATTGGCCGTGAGTGTGGAATGCAAGAATAAAAGGGCAGACTAGAAAGAGTAGTAATGGTTGTTGTGTATATGACTGTAGAAGGTGAAAGAGCAGCAAGGAAAACAGGGGAAAGTACAATATTCTTAGAAAAGTTGTGAGAGAGCATGCAGGAGAGAGAGTGATTGTTATGGGTGATATGAATGCACATACAGGTATGTTAGGTGAACGTATAAATCGGAATGGAGAAATGCTAGCTGAGTTTGTAAGTGAGATGAACTTAGAGAACCTGAATGAAACTCTGGCTGAGGGACGTGTGACCTGGAGTGCAAGAAATCAGGAGTCTGCGATTGATTATGTACTGGTAAATGGGAGAATGCGCGAATGTGTGTCTCGTATGTGGATAGATGAAGAGGGAATGATTGATATTGTGTCTGACCATAATATGTTGACCGTGGAGTGCGGGCTGAATGGTAGAAATGAAATGAAAGAAAAGGACAGGAAGAAGAAGTGGAGACTGAGAGATGTAGGGTGGGAAAATTTTCAGGTAGACTTGAGTGAAAGAAATTGGGAGCCGGGTAGTTTGAATGATGTGGACGCTTTGAATGAAAGGCTCGTAGAGAATGTGAGGAGCTGCAGTCCAACATGTAGGGTATGTGAGAACGAATGGTAGAAAGCGTGTAAGGAAACCGTGGTGGAACGATGATATTAGGACAGCTAGGAAAGAACGAAAGAGACTAAATAGACTGTGTAGACGAATGAGGAGAAGGAGGCAAGAAAGCGAAGAAGCTGAGGGTGAATACCAGAATGCATGGGAAAGCTATGTGAGACACCAACGACTGACAAAGCGGAAGATCATGAGTGCAAAGGTTCAGTGTGAAAGAAGTGTGATTCAGACCCTGAGAGAGAAAGGGCTTGAGGGAGGTCGTGAGTGGTATAGATTCCTGAGAGGTGAGAGGATGAGTGACAGTGAGAATGTGGAAAGTCTGAAGGTGAATGGTGAAAAAATTACAGATAAGGAGAAAATGAGGGAGACAATTAGGGAGTTTTGGGAAGAAATAGGAGGAGTAGGGGAAGTATTTGGTGTGAGAGAAGGATGTGTGACTATGGAGAGGAAAGATGCAAATGAGCTGAATGAAAGGATCAGTAGGGAGGAGGTTGAGAGATGTGTGAAAAGACAGAAGAATGGTAAGGCTGCAGGACCAGATGAGATCCCGTATGAGTTGTATAAAATGGAGGTGAGGCTGTGATTGAGAGGATGACTGAGTTATTCAACCTGGTATGGGAAGAAGAGAGAGTGCCAAGTAAATGGAATGAATGTAGAGTGACTCTGATCCACAAGGGCGGGCATAAGAGTAAGCAGGAATTAAAGAACTATAGGCCAATCTCTCTGGTAAACTCAATAGGAAAAATCTTTAGTGCTGTGTTGAATGAAAGGTTGTGTAAATGGATTGAGAGTGCCAGGGTGCTGGGTGAGGAGCAGAACGGATTCCGAGTGGACAGGCGAGCAGAAGATAATATGTTTGTTGTAAATGAGCTGATTGAAAGGAAAAAGAGAGAGGGAGGGAAACTGTACTTAGGCTTCCTAGATATAGAGAAAGCTTATGACAGGGTGAATAGAGATGTGTTATGCAGAGTGCTTGAAAAAGTTGGGCTGAGTGATAAGATTGTTAACATAATTAGAAGTATGTATGTAGGTACAAGAGCAAAGTATAGACTAGCTGATCTAGAGACAGGTTGGGTGAAGAGTGAAAGAGGAGTGAGACAAGGCTGTATATTATCACCAACATTATTTAGTCTTTTCACAGGAATTAGCAGTCAGAATGAGGAGAATGAATGCAGGAGTGAGAATTGGAGAGGATAAAGTATGTGTGTTGTTGTATGCGGATGATGTGGTGGTTATGAGTGAGTCTGCTGAAGAACTACAGAGTCTCCTAGATGTGGTAGGGGGTTATGGAAGGGATTTTGGGGTTAGGTTCAGTAGTGAGAAGAGCAAAGTAATGATAGTGAATAGGTCAGAGGATGAGAGAGAAACAACTTGGAGACTGGAAGGGGATGAGTTGGAACAGACGGAAGAATACAAGTATCTAGGGGTGTGGATGGAGGTAAATGGATGCGGCAGGGCCAAGAATGTAAAGATAAGTATGGCAAACCAGTGGGTAGGCCGTTTAGGGAGTGCAGCGAGGATGAGAGCGAGCAAGTATGATGTCATCCGTGAGGTTTGGAAGAGTGTGGCTGTCCCGAGCATTATGTATGGAATGGATGTGATGACATGGAATGACAGTGAGATAGAAAAATTGGAAGTGGGGCAGAATAGGGTAGCAAGAATGGCACTGAATGCACCAAGGTTTGCAGCAGTAGAGGCTCTTAGGGGGGACATGGGATGGAGCACGTTTAGGGAAAGACTAGTAAAGGCAACCTTGAGATATAAAGTGAGACTGGAACAAATGGAGGATGCAAGATTAGCAAGGAAAGTATACTTGTGGAGTATAAGAGATGGCAAATGGGCGAATAAATGTGGGCGAATGATAGACAGGAATGTTATGCTAAGTAGGTGGGTGTACCGACCCTTTGAAGATAGACAGAATGTGTTTGAATGGAGAATAACAAACAGAAATGGAGAGGGGTTTGAGTGGGATGTAAGAAAGTGGAAGAATGTGATAGATATGGCAGTTAAAGATGAGGGATTGAGCAAGTGGAAGAATGAGATGGAAAGAAAGGAAACTCTCGACTGGTATAGGGAGAAAGAGGCCCCAAAGTGTGAGGTGTGGTATGAGGGAAGCCTGGGAGGTGATCTTCTTTTCCGTGCTAGAGCGCAGTGTCTGGATGTGAATGCAAGGAACTATAGATGGTCTGAGTCCCGCAGCAAAGTGTGCCAGATGTGTGATAGGGGTGTGGACGAGACTGTGCAGCATGTAGTGCTGGAATGTAAGAAGTATGACAGGGAGAGAACGAAGATGATGCATGTGTTTCTGAGCGAGATGGGACGTGGAGTAAATGGGAGGACTGGAAGGGAGTGGATGGTGCTGCTGCTGGGGCTCAGTGGAGAGACGAGTGGACGAGTGATTGAGGCAGTGAAAGAGTTCTTGGAAGGCATGTGGCGTGAAAGATGTAGGGAATGATATCTTGCCCCGAGAACTTTGACTTCCCGCATGTTTTGTTTTCTTTTCACAGGAGCTGCCGCTACAAAGGCCTGGCTGGGGAGAAATCCCGAGCCACCTGTGACATCAAGATCAAGATCAAGATCACCCCAACAAGCGTGAAAACACTTCCTCAATATAATTTAAACCCGTAAAAACAGTAATCACATTTTCGTCAAGCATTTCCCGCCATTAAAACATACATAGAACACAAAATAAGGAACAAAATAACACAACACGATACAGGTAACAGGTCAAAGAAGAAGAAGAGGAAGACAAGATGGCCGCCGACCTCTCCTTTCCAGGCAAACACACTATTTTACCGTTTTCTCTACTTGTAAAGCCTGACGGAGGTGTCTGAGGCGGTATATCATGTGGTAATGGTTCTCCACGCCTTTAGAAACCCACAGTAACCGCCGGAGACCAAGAGAACACGGAGAAAACAGGGAGTGGAGATTGTGGGCGGATTTTTCGTGTTTATAAGTGTGTGTCAGGCACGTCACTCACGGCTGTGCTTTATGGCGTGTGTGCGGGGCTGTGTGCGTGTGTGAAGGCCTGTGTGCGTGTGTGAAGGCTTGTGTGCGTGTTTTGGAGGGCGTGTGTGCGTGTGTGCAAAACTCTAGAATGACACCCGCACTGCCTTACCCAACGGCCCTTTCCCTCACACACACGCACACAGTCTTGTTTCCATGTGTACAGTATGATATATAGTGTCCCTGTCTTTCCTTACAACATGGTGGACAGCACACAGTTATTGCCTACACTACTAAACATTTCAATGTCACTTATTTTGTTCGGCAGGCTCAAACTCCATCCTGGAGCTCCAGAAGAGGCCCTCTGGACTGGGGCCCAAGCAGCGGTGGACTCTCAACAACAACAACAACAACAACAACTCTGTCAAGTAACCCAGTAAGTCAAGTCTTGGTTCAGTCTGCTTGTGTCTGGATGCCTCCTGTTACCTTCACCAAAATGGCATAGATTTGAATTTACAGATAAAAAAATACAAATTAATTTAATGTTTCCTACTTGCATGGTGTTAGTGTGATTGTTAGTAAGTTTATGTGAGCAAGGCGGGGCTTCGTGGTGCAGTGGTTAGCACACTCGGCTCACAACCGAGAGAGCCCGGGCTCGATTCCCGGCGGAGTGGAAAAAATTGGGCGGCTTTTCCGATACCCTACACTCCTGTCCACCCAGCAGTGTACCAGGTATTAATCGGAGGTTGTGTCCCATCTCCTGGAGTCTATTCCCTTCTCCTATAATTCCTTCCCCTTCTGTCTCTCTCCGGCACATGACCACAGATGTTGTGCCCAACTTTTTATGTGAGCAATGCAACAAGCTCTTCCACATTTGTGTGTGTCAAGGTTTACTGCCTCAGCTGATGAGGGAGGAGTTGGCTTGAGGGCAACAGAGGAACTTGTAATAAGTGTGTCTCCTCATGACCAGTGACATGTTTACACAAACGCAATAACTGAGAACAGTGACCTGCAAGGCGTGGCGTGGGTCCTGCCTGCTTGGGGTACTGTCCCGTCATACCCCTTTCGTGTACGGTTAACCCGGTAGCAGCGACGGGCCAAATTTGTGGCTTTACCGTGTAGCAGCGACGGGCCAAATTTGTGGTTTTACCGTGTAGCAGTGACGGGCCAAATTTGTGGTTTTACCGTGTAGCAGAGACGTGCCAAATTTGTGGCTTTACCGTGTAGCAGAGAAGGGCAAAATTTGTGGATTTACCGTGTAGCGACGGGCCAAATTTGTGGCTTTACCGTGTAGCAGCGACGGGCCAAATTTGTGGCTTTACCGTGTAGCAGCGACGGGCCAAATTTGTGGCTTTACCGTGTAGCATCGACGGGCCAAATTTGTGGCTTTACCGTGTAGCAGCGACGGGCCAAATTTGTGGCTTTACCGTGTAAGCGACGGGCCAAATTTGTGGTTTTACCGTAGCAGTGACGGGCCAAATTTGTGGCTTTACCGTGTAGCAGCGACGGGCCAAATTTGTGGCTTTACCGTGTAGCAGCGACGGGCCAAATTTGTGGCTTTACCGTGTAGCAGCGACGGGCCAAATTTATGCCATGATATAAACCCCCCAAAATAGATGATGCATAAACTGATCACAAATGCATTGATATATATTATGAAATGGTTTGTGAGAGTGATGATTTTTTCTCATTTTTCTCACTTAGAGGGACCATTAAGAAACATGATCCCCGCTGCTACTGGGTTAAAACATTAGCCTCCTTGGCCGTTCCATTAGGGCGCCACAACGCTCCGTGACGCATCGCTGGGGTCCAGGGGGTTAAGGAAGGAGCCTCGCTGCTTTCAGGGGTGTGTGCATACACACAGTCTCCCCTGGGGTGGTCACAGTGTGGTGGAGAGCCATGTTTTTTCAGCGCTTTGGACTGGTGTAATATGCGGTATAGATTTGGCTTCATAATGCAGATTTTTTTGTGTTTTGTGATTGTCTGTTGGTTGTATTGTTGGCCTGAGGAATGTGTCGCCCCCTGGCACACAGCCCAGCGGGGGTGTGCTTACATAAACATTTTTGTGTCATATAAATTTTGTTTCTATTTTCTGGAAGTGTTTCTTTACTGCACTGCATTCAGGGACCAAAAAAGTATTACCTTGTCTAGAGGCAACACTGTCCCCAGAACATGACCCGTGGGACACTGGTGGACAAAAATGTTTCTTTCTGGGAGATTTTGGTGCTTTTAAATAATGGCCCACCTGTTTGTTAACCCCTTCTCCACCCTTAGAAGGTGTGCCGTAAAAATGCTGGGTGCCGCCCTCTGACCTAACCTGACAAAACCACACGTCTTTACTCCAAAAAATCATCTGTTCTTCCTTACAAATGAGACATTATTATTATTATTATCTGAGTGAGCGAGGTCATTCTTTGTTATTTTATGCCAGAAGCTGTTGCCTTTCATGTATTTAGCTTGGGTGTTTTGGTGCCAATCTGTGCCATTACAGTCTGAAGGAGCTCAGTGGTTGTTGACACAGTTTTTTATGATGCAGAGAGAGGAGGAAGAGAATGGACAATTTACAACAATATGCACAGACAACAAGAAGAAGAAGAAGAAGAAGAAGAGCAAGAAGATGAGGAGGAGGAAGAGAATGGAAGAGAAGGAGCAGCACACACTATTGGTGAGTGTTGAGTTTATTTTTTCCTTGTTTCCTCCTCCTGCTTGTTGTTGTTGTTGTTGTCTTTTTTCTTGTGTGTGTTGTGTCCCTCCTGGTGACAGTTCCTCCTGTGTGTCCAGCAGCTGTCCCCTGCTGATGGCTTACACTTTCTTCCACCGAGGACTACCCCAGCAGCTTACCTAAGGACATGGAAACAAAAAAATACATAACAAATACCTCATTACACACACACACACACACACACTATGAATATGAGTATATGTTTGAGTCTGTGAGTGTGTGTGTGTGTGTGTGTGTGTGTGTGTGTGTATTTACCTAGTTGTAATTTTACAGGCCTGGGCTTACGCTGGTGTGGTCCCGTCTCCGTATCTATAATTATCCAACTTTCCCCTGCACACTCTTTGCCGATACTATTTCTTCACTTAGTCTGTTCCAAAGCTCTATATTTCTTTGTGGGAAGCTATATTTCTTTATGTCTCTTGAGCATCTTCCCTTCCTCAACTTTTTACTATGTCCTCTAGTATTCCTGCTGGAAGGTTCCTCTCTTAGTAGCAATTTCTCGTTATCTACTTCTTCCATTTTACTCAATAGCCTATATATTTGTATTAGGTCTCCTCTTTGTTCTTGTGTTGCTAAGTCCATTTCCTTGAGTCTCTTTTCATATGTCAGTCCCTCCAGTTCTGGAACCATTTTGTGTGTGTGTGTGAGTGTGTGTGTTTATGAGATTAATTTGTTCCTGAATTTAGTTCCCAAAGCAAAAGATCATAAACCCAAACAAATTTCCCCATTTCAATTAATGTTGTTTCCATTAATGTGTCCCCAAAACTATCCCCCAAATGACCCTAATCCTTCACAATGGTGCCAGGGCCATGCTCAAGCTGTTTCTTTACAAGATATTTGCCAAAAGCGCTTCCTGGCTCAAGGCCCCTCATAGTAAGCTTGCTGTATCCGTAGACTCTTAATGCAAACTCTTTTCAAAGGCAAAAAAAGGAGATTATTGGGTTTGTAATGAGTCTTTTTTTCACATTGAATGTACAGAGGCAGCCCGGGCAGAGGGGTCATAAAACTCCCCCTGGAAATGGCCAAGCTCCCCAAGGCTCAGTCATGGGAAGGCAACAAGATATCATAAGCATTCACCACACCATACTGTGAACCTGTTACATATATGTAGTGGTGGGTCATAGTGTTGGTTCCTGCCAGTCATCCTATATGACCCGTGCCTAGCCCGTCTGTGTTTAACAGCCACTTTTACTTATGGTTTAGTGTTTATAGCTGTGCCATTTTTATCACATGATTTTTATATGAAGAAGCATTCCACAGTAAGTAGCAGGGGCTGGCCCGGCACTTTCTCACTCAGGGGAGGCACTAAGGAGCTGCCCATTTTCATTTTTTGGTTTATTTATGCCTGACCAACAAGACACCACAGGCTTAACCCCTTTACTACGGCCGGGCCAAAACGGCGCTATATCCGGGCTGGCCACGCGCACCAAATTTCAAACGTCGCTTCTGTTTATAACAAGTTTTCAGCCATAAACTCAACATAATCATCATGTATTATATATAAAAAACATGCAGAATTAAATGGTGCACATAAAGAAACATAGATTATTTGATAATTTTGAGATGTAAGCATAATTTGCCAAGGCTTTCCTAGGAGTTGTGGGCATTTCCAGGGGTAGTTCTGTGACCCTTCCTCTGTACCGTGAACCTAAGGAAACACACATTTGACAAGGGTTTCCTAGGAGTTGTGGGCATTTCAGGGGTAGTTTGTGACCCTTCCTTCCTCTGTACCGTGAACCTAGGGAAACACACATTTGACAAGGCTTTCCCTAGGAGTTGTGGGCATTTTCAGGGGTAGTTTGTGACCCTTCCTCTGTACTGTGAACCTAAGGAAACACACATTTGACAAGGCTTTCCTAGGAGTTGTGGGCATTTCAGGGGTAGTTTTGTGACCCTTCCTCTGTACCGTGAACCTAAGGAAACACACATTTGACAAGCCTTTCCTAGGAGATGTGGGCATTTCCAGGGGTAGTTTGTGACCCTTCCTCTGTACCGTGAACCTAAGGAAACAAACATTTGACAAGGCCTTCCTAGGAGTTGTGGGCATTTCAGGGGTAGTTTGTGACCCTTCCTCTGTACCGTGAACCTAAGGAAACACACATTTGTCAAGGCTTTCCTAGGAGTTGTGGGCATTTCCAGGGGTAGTTTGTGACCCTTCCTCTGTACCGTGAACCTAAGGAAACGCACCTTTTACAATGCTTTCGTAGGAGGTGTGGGCAGTTCCAGGGGGCGTTGTGTGCCCCTGGTGGTAGTGTGACCTTCCTCTGTACCGTGAACCTAAGGAAACACATATTTGGCAAGGCTTTCCTAGGAGTTGTGGGCATTTCAGGGGTAGTTTTGTGGCCCTGGTGGTAGTGTGACCCTTCCTCTGTACTTTGAACCTAGGAAACACACATTTGGCAAGGCTTTCCTAGGAGTTGAGGGCCTCCAGCAGGCGTCCTGAGTCAGCATTTCACTCATCTCGCCGCTGTCTCGACACTTTTCCTTGAACATCTGGCGACACTACCGCCTCACTGCCTCACACCACCCCTTCGCTCGACCATCCAGACATAATTAATAAATTCATATAATCCGATAATGCCTACATACATATCGACCACATGAATCTATATTTCGTCGCGGAGCCGGAACAGCGGCTACACCATCCCTTCCCTTCCCTTCCCTTCCTTCCCTACCTTCCCATCCATTCCCATCCCTTCCTTCCTTCCCATCCCTTCCTTTCCCTTCCTTCCTTTCTCTTCCCATCCTTCCTTTCCTTCCCATCCTTCCTTTCCCTTCTGATCCCTTCCTTTCCCTAGCCTTTCCTTCCCTTCCTTAGCCCTCTCTTCCCATCCCTTCCCTTCCATCCCATCCCTTCCCTTCCTATCCCTTCCCATCCCTTCTCTTCCCTTCCCTTCCCAGCCCATCCCTTCCCATCCCTTCCTTTCCCTTCCCATCCTTCCTTTCCTTCCCCATACCATCCCTTCTCTTCCCTTCCCTTCCCATCCCATCCTTTCCATTCCCATCCCATCCCTTCCTGTCCCTTCTCTCCCCTTTCCATCCCTTCCCTTCACATCCCTTTTTCTTTCCTTCCCTTCCCCTCCTCCTTCCCATCCCTCCTTCCCTTCCCATCCCTTCCTTCACTTTCCTTCCTTCCTTAACCCTCTCTTCCACTCCTTTCCCATCCCTTCCTTTCCCATCCCTTCCTTCCTTCCCTCCATTCCCATCCCCTCCCTTCCCTTCCCTCTACTTTAATTCCCTTACTTAACCCTCTCTGCCCCTCACTTCCTCTCCCGTCCCTTCCCTTCACATTCTCTCTCTCTCTCTCTCTCTCTCTCTCTCTCTCTCTCTCTCTCTCTCTCTCTCTCTCTCTCTCTCTCTCTCTCACATTGATTTCCTTACATTTAGGAGGGTGCGTTTAGACCAGGCGAGTCTCATTGCGTTAAGATATTTGATGCGATGATTCACTCTGTTTACAGCGACTACCTCAAGAGTCAAGTCATTGACCCATTTGATTTCATGGAGAATGTTTTTGTTTATTTTTTTATCAGTTTATCTTATGTATTTTTGTTTTCCATTGGTCTTTTTTTTTTTCTTTTCTTTTCTTTTCTATTGGGGCGACACATGAGCTAGGTTTTGGGAGACAGGTCAGGTCATGTTGCAGACTTGTGATACTGGGCCAGACTGCACGCTGAAGTAGCACCCAATTTATAATGCTATATATATATATCAAAGTGTGGTAATGTTTACACAGTTAACACCAAACTTGATTTCCAGACACTAGGAACTGAAGGAGATGAGGAGGGACAGAGCGGTGAGTGTTAACTAATTCTTCTCTTATTCCTACATTAATTTCCTTTCTATTGGTGTTTCTTTTCTTCTCTCCATCCTGTTAGCTCCCACCATGGAGGCTTAATGTGTTGAAATGGTTCCAGCGTAGCTATCAGTAAACAACACCGTCACAATGGATAAGACACGGCCCGAAGCATGACCTCTCACCCGGGTAACCACCAGGTTTTGACAGCACGAGAATGACAGGTTGATGTCAAGGCAGTGAATGGCATCATGTCCACTCCACCAACTATACCTCCACAGCACACACACCCTTGCCACCTTGTTTGCCGCAGGTATGGCCTGATTAGGGCTGGTGGCCTAGAGACAGATATTTCATTATTAAGGCAGAGGAGGGAAAGGGGGAGTATACATAGGAATACATAGGAAGAACAGACACCTTTGGACTATGGCGGGAGGAGGGAGTGAGAGCAGAAGGAAAAACAGGTCATCTCCCATAGCTCCCTTCTTTCCCTTCCTTCCCATGGGTGGGGGAGTGGCACACTGATAGGCTACTTTGTCATTATGTCATAAGTATTCAAGCTATTTTTCTTTCTTTAGTAATACAATCATCCCTCAAATAGCACAGTTTCCAATAGTTCGGATTTGGTTTTATGTGGATTTTCTAAGAAGATTTATAAGGAGCAGGAAATTTTAAAATCCTAAAAGATCTTCCACGACAATCCATATAAAACTGGAACCAAACTATTGGAAACTGTACTATTTGAGGGACGACTGTAGTGATTTTTTTTCCCCAGCCCTCACACCTTATATCAGTCCCAGAGCTGGCAGTTTTCTTTTGTAATAGCCTACATAGACAAGCTCAGGAGAGAGGGACTTGTACCAAACAGATCATACTCTATGTCTTTTCAAATGTCTGTGTTGTCTCATTTATGTAAAGCCTGTGTCAATGAAAGAATGGTATGGCATGAGTATCACAGTGTTAGCCTACCAGCATCAACACCCATGTGATCTAATATGGAGCAGTGGGTAGAAGGCCTCACACAGCTGTTCATCCTTCCTGTGTAGATGGTTGATGAACAGCTGTACCTGGGGAAGGTAAACTGAGGCAATTCTGGCCTTCCTATCGGCCCATATCCCAGGGTTCAAACCTAACACAGGCCCAGAGATGATGAGCGGATTTACGTGCACTAAATTATTGAAATACCTTTTAGTTGCCCTCACAAAGCTTTGTGATGAGGTGAACTACAGGCATTTAAAATAGTGAGGTCACTAGTGTAATTTCGTTGGAATTTTTTGGGGATTTTGTAAACTATACATTTTTGGAATGCTTACAAGTCAAGGAATCTCATAAACAATGTTGCCAAAATTAATTAGGTCACCTTGGCGGCCATCTTGGATGTTGAAAATGGCCGACTTCTGAAATGCAATTTTCAATTGAGAGACTTCAGCACAGCTAAGTTTGGCTATTTTTTTCTTTAATTTGCTTTGTCATAATATAAATGTAGTCTTTAGATATGATTTAAAACATGAAGTAGCAGAAATTACCATTTTTAGGCATTTTATTAAGGAACATTATGGTAATAAATGTGTTACAAAACCGAAAACTACTTGTTCCATGTTGGCATTATTTTTCATAACCTACATACAATGTGAAACTAGAAACACATCAGCACCATACATTCTAAAGTGTTAAATATTATTTACATACAATTTGTGACACTAAGTGATAGTATTACAGTAGTCTAATCAGAGGTAAGCACCAGGTGTTTCCACGCAACAATTGCAATTTCAAGTAGCAGCAGAAGTATGCAAGGTAATACATTTAAGCATTGAGTGATCATAGAAAGAATTAAAGAAACAGCAGCTAAAACTGCCACAATTAATCTGTATTATTGTCTCTAGGCAATATATATCATGGTCTCTCAATCATCGTCTGTATCATCATCATCGTCACTCTCCGAGTCAATGAGATTAGATGAAACATCCTTTGAAGCGTGGTCCTGTTGGCAGTCACGTGTGCACTGACATATTTCAGTGCAAGGAAGGGTCACTGCAGCACAAGAGCACCTTGGAGTTGAGCTGTTTGTCTTGCAAAGAAATCTTACCATTTCCAGAATGTCTTCTGGTGCTGGCAGAAGTTCTGTTGTAAGCGGTTGCAGTTGTCCATCCTTGGTTCTGCAATATCCGTTACCCAAAGGCTCTGGTAGGCTCTGTTGGGCAACAGAAGCTTGACCCCACACTCTGGCTTGTATCTTTGCTCGCAGTATATGTTGTTTAAGTGCACCAATGGTAGGTGGCAGCTTTTCACTGTCTGCCATATTCTTGCAGAAAAGGTACCACCGGAGATCTGGGATGTTCGTGATGTCCGACTTCTTCGGCTTGTAAGCATGACAGACAAATTTCTCCAGGATAGAAATCTGTTCTTCTGTGACTTCATCTGGTTCAGAGAGCTGTTGCAGAGCTTTCCAGATCTCCTCTGGTGCCTGAAGGAAAATGTTCAGCCATGTCACTTTACCGATTCCAGAAAACCGGCTGGTGTTGTCAGTACCAGTAAATGCATGGAACGCTGGAAGAGCTTTAGCACTGGATTCACCCAAAAATGTCCACATAGAACCTATCTGCAGTACTCCAGATTTCATGGTAATTGATGTGCTGTTCAGGAGAATATCATAATGTCCTATCAGAAGGACAAGCACATCTGTGTCAGGTGAAAAAACCATGAGTTCCGTGTTGGGTGAACTGCGGCGTGACGCAAGGACTGCTTGATGGATGAGCAGTGTGTCTGCTTCTTCATGATTGTTGTCTTCACACTCCATCCTTATGTTGGCTTTGGTCCTTCCTATAAAGAAATACAAACACAACACACTGTAAGTGTTTTGTTGAAAATAGTTAAATATATTAGATATTGTATGCTAAAAATAACAAGCTCTATTGTAAGTTCATTTACCTGCGGACACAATGACCACCTTCGGGGAGCTTGCAGCATATTCGATGATCTTGTCAGCTAGGTACTCCGTAAGGTGTTTCTTCGTCTTGTAGTGTGAAAGGAACTTGTTCATTGTAATGTTCTTGATATTTGTTTCATCTTTGATCTGGTACTCAACTGGAAGCTGACCCAGGTTTCTTCTTTCTCTGGTTCGTTGTTTCAGAGACTCAGGCTTGTAGGTGTCAAATACTACGATTATTTCATCGTAGTCACATGCAAGACCCATCACTCTGTCGTAGTACCACCTGCTAAGATCTCCTACGGTCTCCATAGTTGGTGGTTTCTTCGTAAGGTTATGGAGAATCACCATGCCATCCACAAGAGCAATCCTGTGATGATGCTTCTGGCTGGTGCCTGACTCTTGTTCTGCTCCTGCTGCTTCTAGGTTCTCTGTTTCGGCATTCTCCTCAACAAGCTTCTCAAGTCGGTGTATTAGCTTTGATTTGTCAGTGCATGGAAGAATTTCTCCATCGCTGGCAAAAAGTGCTCTTGGCACCTGAGTGAACTCATAGGTACCGATTGCTTTCTTTTGATCAATGTCTCGTGATCTTGACAGGACAAGCAGGCGTCTGTACAGGTCTTTGGTTTCTTTGAGCTCTATACTTGTGTTTTGAAGTTTGATGATTGACTTTTTGTTATTTGAGGTGAAGGTCTTTAACTTCTCTTTCTTCACAGTGGCCCACAGACGGACATCACCATTTATTCTATCTGCAACGAAGTCCTCGTACAGCTTCTGCCCAATTGAGTCTGCATGTAGGATGTCGTGAACATGTTCCTGTGGTATGCATCCACCAGTAATTATGTTGTATAGTTGATCGCCTTCACCTCTGACTGGGTTCCCATGACTCAGTATTGTAGCCTTGATGCTATCAACAGCGGCGTGGTCCCTTTGTATGCTGCTTTGTGTGACCCCAGGATGTTCAGTTCTGGTGGCGTCCGTTGTGTTGAACTGGTCTTTGAACTTAATTGAGAGGCAAGACAGTTCTGCAGCAGCCATGAAGAATCTCTGCCTTGCATGAGCATTGTTTGAGATTCCAGTCAACCCAGAGTGAACCTTCATTTGTCTGTTGATGTGTTCACAGGCATGGTCAGCACCTACAGATACAAATGGAATTGCACTCCTGGTGACAGACACATTGCCACTGGCAAGTTCCGACCAGGTGTTGGGGTGGTTTGTCTTGAGATCTTTCATGTCCGCATTATAGCGTGGCCAAAGTCTCTTGTACTTGATGCGGTCGAAGGCAAAGAATAACTTGCTCAGTGACTCTGCAGCTTCCAGGTGCAACTCCCAATCAGCATTTCGAGAAGCTGCAATGAAGTGAAGGATGGCCTCTACTCTGCAGAATTTTACAAGGTCCTCCTGCTAACCTTGATAATACACAGGCAATGATCCAGGACATCTGCTTCCTTTGATGTACAGTGTTGATTCCTTCCTCGTTTACCACAAACTCTTTCTCTCTCTTGTTTTGCACTGGCTTGGGCTTTTCGCAGTGTTCAATTTGTAAATGGTATGGCTGAACTGTTTGGCTACTAGTATGCTTGATACTGAGTGATGGAGCAACTGTCTCTCCAAGTGCATCACGTTTTTGATAGACCGCAACTATGGTACCATGTGTAGTACACTTGCCATCTGGGGTGTCCTCGGAGAAGTCAATGTTGTCTGCTGCTAAGAACACAAACGAACCTTTCTTGAGGAAGGGAGGTATATAGAGACCCCCAAAATTCTTGGTGTTTTCCACAACAGCATTGGCCAGGGCAGTCTCCAGTTGTAGTGTGCGTCCATGAGACACGCACAATCCTTGCCTGTTGAGCAGCTCCAACAACTTTTTACTCCTGGTGTCACTGTGAAGTGAAAGCGCTAGTCCGACCACTTGGGGATTCTCTTTTGTTCGGTGCTGCCTAAAGGTGCCTGACCCTGAAGGCTTGTACTGGACCTGCCTGTCTGTCTTCAACCCAAACATCATGTTTTGGCTCATAGTTAGTGCTAACCGGTCTGTGATCCCTGTTCTTGCTTCAGTTGCTAGATGTTCCACAGGCCCAGTCAGAACCCATCTCATCAGGCTGTACAATTCAGCTGGGACACATGTTGTATCACTTGATACCGGGATGTCATCATTATCTGTGACACTTTCCTTGTTGAAGTAGACAATACTCTGGCGAATGATCTGGGCTGCCTTGAAGACTGTTTTCATATTGTCCATGCTGCCAGCATCTATTATCATTGAATGAACATTATCTTCTTGACAGGCTGTTGGGTTGTATAGCACTGCTGATTTCCTACGATCTTTTTGCAGTACTGATGTCACAGCTGGGAGTTCAGTCAGAATATATTCTTTTAACCATTTTCGACTGAAGGTGGGGCAATGCTGTGCCATGACATCCCCAAGCATGTTCTTGTACACTGTCTCTACGTCTCCCATTGAGATTACAGCCTTTTGTCGTGTCTTCACTTCAACCAAGTTTGTTATTTCAACCATGCTTGCTGCTTGAAGTGGGTGGACGTATGGACCACTTCGGTCTGACACTTCTCTTAAGGAATGAAACACGTTGCTTCTCCAGCATCCTTTGTGGTATTGAACATCAATTGCTTGTGCATCTGTAGGGGAGATAGAAGTATTCAGTCTTGTTACCAGGGCTGGATTCCCAGACTTCTCCACAGCTGACCTTAGTTGTTTCCCTGTCTCTGACGTACAAACCCTGAAGATCTGCTCTCCTGTGTCTTCTTGGCAGAAAAAGCACAAATCCTTCTCCAGGGGAGCTGTCTTGGATCTTGTGAACTTGGCCGGCCGCTCAGATGGCTGTTCAATCTCTTCACTCTTTCTTTTTCTCCCACGCTTCTTGGTGGCTGAAGCCGCACTCACAGCTTGTTCATTGCGTTCCCTGGCCCTCTCGATCCGACTCCTGTTTGTTGCCTCCTGATAACAGCTTCGGTGCCATATTGCACCCTGCTCACTCAATGTATCTCTGGTAACATCTTTGAGTCTTCGCTCGATTTCCACATACTGTCCATCATTGCAAGTGGCTCTTTCTCTGACTGCATTCAAGCATCTCACATAAGAACCTAGTCGTGGTTTTAGTACCAAAGGACCTTCTTTTTTGTCACCACGTTGACAAAGAATACACAGTCTCCACTTAATTGGATCCCCCATCCTTTACTTCTTCACATGGCTTGCTCAGAAGAGGCACAGTGTTCATTGCAGCTCAAATTAGACCTGTAAAGAAAAAAAAAATCAAAGTTGTCTTTTTTGGTCATATTTCATCATAATCAGTACAGTTAAAACAAAATTAATAAGTAAATAAGAGAAAAATAAGATTTTGTGGTCGCCATATTAGAAATCCAAAATGGCCGCCAAAATGACCTCAAAAATTCTGGCAACATTGGTTTTTGCATTCTTTGTAATGTTAGCTTTCTAAAAATGTATAGTTTATAAAATCCCCCCAAAAATCCAACGAACTTATATCTCAGAACATATCAGACCTCACTAAAAGGCCGCCTCAGTTTGCTGGAATGACCAATACTTAAGCTGCTGCTGCATGTCATATTATCAGTACAAACTGGCATGTTTGTGGTTTATATAAGGTGTGAGGGCTTTTTTAATGTTTTTTGACTTTGAAAATGCATACTAAAATAAACTACAATTCCATCTTATAGAAAAGCCTCTGCAGCACGACAGAAACTTAAGGCTATAGTTCTTGCCTACAACACCAAGCTTACTAAGACCTGAGGAATGCATATAAATAGCCACGAAGCTTTTGTTACTGTTTCCCAAGATTCTGACTAACTTCTTGCACTAGTGAAAGGAATTTAAGGCTATAGTACATTACATTGATCCATTATTTCTCTCACACTGTTTTCTCCCCTCTGTATCTTCCCGTAAATCTCACCATCAAATTTATATCCATGTTTTCTTGTCATCTTGTCATAAAGCTTATCTATCTAAGGTGTTCCACATCAGAAGGGACAACTTTTCTCCCCAAGTTCAGAGAAAGGGAAGGAAATGAGCAAGGGAAGGAGGGAGGGAGGGAGGAAAGTGAGCAAGGAAGGAAGGGCGGAAAGGGCTGGAGAGAACATAAGAACGTAAGGAGTCTGCAAGAGACCGGTTGGCCTACACAAGGCAGCTCCTGTACACTCCACTCCACCTTACCTCACCATCCATGGCCTTATCTAACCTCTTCTTGAATGTATCTACGGTATTGGCACCCACAACATGGCCCCCAAGCCTGTTCCATTCATCCACCACTCTACTGGTGAACCAATTCTTGCCTATGTCTTTGTTGAATCTGAATTTGTCTAACTTAAAACCATTGCCATGTGAAGGCATGTGTCCTACCTGGCTCTTTCACTCTCAAAATTTTATTGACATCCCCTTTATTAAATCCCTTCATCCATTTATAGACTTCGATCAAGTCTCCTCGCAACCTTCGCCTTTCTAGAGAGTGTAGATTTAAATGCTTCAGCCTGTCTTCATAAGGCAAGTTTCTCTTCCCCTGAATCATCTTTGTCATCCTCGTCTGTACAGATTCTAACATCTTGATATCCATTCTATAGTAGGGGGACCAGAACTGAACTGCATAATCGAGATGAGGCCTAACTAGTGCTAAGTAAAGTTTGAGGATGACTTCAGCGCTCCTATTGCTTACGCTCCTTGAGATGAAACCAAGTACTCTGTTTCCCCGATTTTTAGCCTGAATGCATTGAGCCCTAGGACGGAGGTCAGCGCTCACTAGGACTCCTAAGTCTCTCTCACGCCCAGACCTGTGCACACACACACACACACACACACACACACACACACACACTGAAAACAAAATATTACTAAAAAACAAGACATGAACAAACTCTAGGAAAAAATACAAACTTTTGCAAACAACACTCCCACACACTTTCTACTCTACCTCCTCCTTATGCTGTCCGAATTCCTGATGCAAGAGTCAACCACTATCTGTACTCTTTCATCCCTTTCTCTAGTCATCTCTGCATTAGCTTTGTCTGTTTTGTTTCTTTCCTATGACTTCAACGCTTTCTAGAAGGGAGGATCGAGACTTTTTTTTTCATTTTACGTGTTTTTTTGTATTTATTTAGAAAGCAATTATGTTTCTTCTATCTAGTAATGCATTTCAAGTCTATTTTATCACTTTATATATCATCTATGGCCATTTTTTTCTATTACTTCACTTTCTCATTTACTTTTCACTGTCTATTATTGCATCTATTAGTCATATCTGTTCTGTTTATCTAGGTGGTGATATTGTCTTGGCATATCAGTTCAAATATTCCCACATTCTTTCGCCTCACAACACCTATTCCCAAAGGCCACAAGTCGGGTTCAAATAAGTATTGTTCACATTCAAGGTACAGAAGCCTGGTCAATCTATCACTGGGCTAATGGTACTATCGATGCCAACACCCACAACAGCCTCTCCGGAAGCCTTACAGAGTGTGGGTGTGTGAGCTCCAAAATGTTGGAGACTATGGGGCAGAATTATGTCACGAAAATGGTCCAGCCTCAGCTTTCCATTTGAAGGACGAGGAGGCTGTGAGGTGAGGCGTGGGAACATTGTCTGAGTGGCTGACTGACTGATGGACTGGCTGACAAAGAATAACTGACTGACTGACTGACTGACTCGACTACGCAATGGTCTGAAAACTGCGTAGGTAACTTTGTGGCTCTCCGACCCTCCCTTCCCTGCCCACACACACACACACACACACACACACACACACACACACACACACACTAGTAAAATTAAAGGGAATGAGAGAGAGAGAGAGAGAGAGAGAGAGAGAGAGAGAGAGAGAGAGAGAGAGAAGGGGGGGAGAGGGTGGAAAAACACACACAAACAGTATTATCTTATGAGACTTGCTTCCTCCTCCTCCTCCTCCTCCTTCTCTCCTCCTCAAGTTTAAGAAGCGTGAAGTAAGTTCTGCCTCATTAAGACATACAATACAGAAAAGAGGAGGAGGAGGAGGAGGACATGAGGTACAAGGAGGAATTCACTTGCTTAAGATTATTAAAGTCGTATACATAACTCTCTCTCTCTCTCTCTCTCTCTCTCTCTCTCTCTCTCTCTCTCTCTCTCTCTCTCTCTCTTGCACTATTCCTCCCATTTTTCATATATTCCATAATAATAATAATAGTAGTAATAGTAATAATAATAATAATAATAATAACACATTTTACAAGTTTCTCTTCTCTTCTCTTCCTCTTCCTCCTTCTTATTCTTTTCTTCCTCCTCCTCCATGTCTTCCTCCTCCCCTCTTCTTGTCAATACTATCTACTATTTATCTATCTATCCATCTATCTCCATCAATCAACTATTACTTTTTCTCCTTCCTATTTCTTCAATCATTCCATCTATCCATCTTCCTTTATCAACAGTTCCTTCTTCCTCCTCCTATTCTTTCCTCCTCCTCCTCTTCCTCTTCCTTTCCTTCCCTTCTCTTTCCCATCAACACATTCTGCCCTCAACCATATTAGGGAAGCCTTTCGTGTGTGTGTGTGTGTGTGTGTGTGTGTGTCCTTCCCTTCTCTTTCCCATCAACACATTCTGCCCTCAACCATATTAGGGAAGCCTTTCGTGTGTGTGTGTGTGTGTGTGTGTGTGTGTTTTCCCTTTATCCCGTTTCCTTGTAGCCGTCTCTGATTTTCGTATTATATTTTTCTTTTCTTTTCTTTTTTCTATTTTTTTTTCTTTTTCTTCCTTTTATTTTTTTGGTTTTCTTCATGTTTTGTGTTATTTATTTCCCTTCTTTTTTTATTTCTTGTGTTTCCCTTTTCTTCTTTCTTTCCTCCTCCTCCTCCTCTTCCTCCTTCTTTCACATCCTCTCCACTTCATCTTCATTTTCCTCCACACCTTTTCCTCCTCCTCCTCCTCCTCCTCCTCCTCCCTCTCATTCATTCCCGGTATTGTTATGAACGGCAGGAAGCCGGGGGGGGGGTTAGGGAGGAGGAGGAGGAGGAAGAAGAAGATTTAGTGTCAGGCTCAGAGAGAGGTTCGTGAAGAAGCGGAAGGAACGAAGATGAGGAGGAGAAGAAGAGGAGGAGGAGGAGGTAAAGGAGAAGGAAGGAGGCAGAAGTGAGAAATATGGAGGTCGAGGGAATGAATGAGGAGGAGGAGGAGGAGGAAGAGGAAGAAAGAAAATGAGAGGAGAAAGAAGAGGAGGAGGAGGAGGAAAAAATAATGAAGGATAATGAAGGATCTGGGACAAGAAAGAAAATGAGAGGAGAAAGAAGAGGAGGAGGAGGAGGAAGAGGAAGAAAGAAAATGAGAGGAGAAAGAAGAGGAGGAGGAGGAGGAAAAAATAATGAAAGATAACGAAGGATCTGGGACAAGAAAGAAAATGAGAGGAGAAAGAAGAGGAGGAGGAGGAGGAAAAAATAATGAAAGATAACGAAGGATCTGGGACAAGAAAGAAAATGAGAGGAGAAAGAAGAGGAGGAGGAGGAAAAAATAATGAAGGACCTGGGACAAGAAAGAAAATGAGAGGAGAAAGAAGAGGAGGAGGAGGAGGAAGAAATAATGAAGGACCTGGGACAAGAAAGAAAATGAGAGGAGAAAGAAGAGGAGGAGGAGGAGGAAGAAATAATGAAGGACCTGGGACAAGAAAGAAAATGAGAGGAGAAAGAAGAGGAGGAGGAGGAGGAAGAAATAATGAAGGATAACAAAGGATCTGGGACAAGAAAGAAAATGAGAGGAGAAAGAAGAGGAGGAGGAGGAGGAGGAGAAAGACACAGAAGAGGAAAGAATGAAGGAAGAGGAGGAAAGGAATGATCAAAAGAAAAGAAGAGGATGCTTGTCAGATCATACTCTATGTCTTTTCAAATGTCTGTGTTGTCTCGTTTATGTAAAGCCTGTGTCAATGAAAGAATGGTATGGCATGAGTATCACAGTGTTAGCCTACCAGCATCAACACCCACGTGATCTAATATGGAGCAGTGGCTAGAAGGCCTCACACAGCTGTTCATCCTTCCTGTGTAGATGGTTGA
The DNA here is from genome assembly GCF_024679095.1 of Eriocheir sinensis. NCBI lineage: Eukaryota > Metazoa > Arthropoda > Malacostraca > Decapoda > Varunidae > Eriocheir > Eriocheir sinensis. The sequence continues at coordinate 125,950 of NW_026112051.1, read as the reverse complement.
TGAACAGCTGTACCTGGGGAAGGTATGGCATGAGTATCACAGTGTTAGCCTACCAGCATCAACACCCATGTGATCTAATATGCCTTTGTGGAGCAGTGGTTAGAAGGCCTGGCTGGCCACGACTGCCAGGGCCAGGGTTGGAATCCTCCTCACATCCTCCGCTGCGTGTCGAGTAAATCTAACTCCCCCAACCCAACTTGACGTAGCCCCCTCCCAACACCCCTCATTGCACCCCGAGGCGGCTGCAAGAAACTCGCTAACCCTTCAAAAATCAGCAGCGGCCTTGCTAGCAGTTTGCAGCGCACATAATATGCAGTTCAAAATGCATAGAACAGTGATGTCTAAGCAAGTGAGAAGGTGCTGCTGGAGCAATGTTAAATATTAGCAGAGGAAGGCCAGGGACAGGGAAGGCAGGGCAAGGTTAGGAGTGCCATGGTTAGCGTCATGTATCCTGGCACTGAAAAGACCAAGGGAGGAGAATAAAGCTTGGGAAGGGAATTGTAGTAAGAAAAGAAGGCAAAGAGGGAGAGAGAACATGAAGGGAAAAATACCTAATAAAAGAACAGGAAAGAAAAAAAAGCTTGAAGGAAATATATTAACCCGTACAGTGTGGTCTTTTATAGGGCTCATGCCAGGTGGAACTTTTTCATATTTTTTATTTGACCCTAAAAATGTACAAAAAATTACAAATTATTTCATATATATATATATATATATATATATATATATATATATATATATATATATAGATATAGAGAGAGAGAGAGAGAGAGAGAGAGAGATATAGATATAGATAGATAGATAGATAGATAGATAGATAAATATAGATATAGATATATATTATTTATATGCGAGGAATGGAACCGTAGTGTTTGTTGTCTTATTTTTTTGTGTCTCAGTGCTAACAATGTCATACCAGGAAAGGGAAATTTGTCTTTACATTTTTTAGAGCCAATATTCTTTCCATTATAAACACTTCTCACTGCCCCAAAGCGTGAGTAATGTATTAGTACTTCTTTACATCACAAAAACCTAAAAAATAAACAATAATTGTAAGTACAAGGGAATGATTGGATCAGACAACACTTCAAGGCCGTGTGTACTACAGCCGTAGTTCACAAAGTTCAACAAAACACTAAGAAGCTTCCGACGATAAGTTTTCAGTTCCAATTACTCTGAGCCATAATTTACAATTCCACATGCCTTACTGATTATAGAACCAAGGAGTAATTACCTAGAAGGAAGTAACCTACCTTCTTGTATAATGATTTTTGTTGGAATCCAGACAAATGTACAGAAAGCCCTTTAACGTCCATTTAAAAATACCAAGACTTGTCAAGTTATTGCTCTTCACTGTCAATGAACAATGTTACCTACAAAAAAACAAAAATAAAGGGAATATAAGCCCTCAAAAGAGCTTGCGTATATATATGTACTAAACACTTCCCTAAGAGGTGCGTATATGTACACACACTCAAAAAACTATCGTTACCGTGGGGTCCGAAGAACTTCACAGTTAGCAACCCGGTAATCTCGGTAGGGTTGGTAAGGGTGCTGTCACCCCCATCACCTCAGCTCTGCGGGGGGGAGCAGGACAGGGCCCCTGTAAGGGAGGGATAGAGAGGAAGGGAGACACTGAGACACCAGATATCACCATAATATTAACGGAGTGGTTTGAGTGCCACTTGTTTAAGCTTTTTATTCACAAATTATTAAACAATAATGCTCATACGTAACAGCGGTGGGTAGAAGTATTCTCCCATATCAAAGACAAAAACAACCATCAACGCATGTCAGATATAGTTCAGTCCATGATGTGCCATCCTGGAACTAATGCTTCCACTGAACGTGTCTTTTCTTTCATGAACAAGTTGTGGCCATCTGAAAAAAACTACAAATTGCAATGGTAATAGCATTGCTGCTAAGAAAGATAAAGTTTAAACAGAGTTGGATGGACTTCTACAGGTTATTTAAATCTACTCTCTTGTGCTGCCTCATTGCCTAATAAAAAGTAGGAACTTTGCACGCTTTTTAACTTGACGAATAAGGAATTTGGCGCGGGCGTTTTGAATTGCCTGTTCTCAATGGCTTCATCCTTGGTGTCAGTTTGTATCGTGCTGAATGTGTATCGATAGTTTTTTGAGCGTGTGAACGTACTAAACACTGTACGGGTTAATGGTCCCTCTAAGCGAGAAAAATGAGAAAAAATCACCCCTCACACAAAGCACTTCATAATATATATATATATATATATATATATATATATATATATATATATATATATATATATATATATATATATATATATATATATATATATATATATATATATATATATATATCAAAGCATTTGTGATCAGTTTATGCATCATCTATTTGGGGGGGTTTATATCATGGCACAAATTTGGCCCGTCGCTGCTACACGGTACAGCCACAAATTTGGCCCGTCGCTGCTACACGGTACAGCCACAAATTTGGCCCGTCGCTGCTACACGGTACAGCCACAAATTTGGCCCGTCGCTGCTACACGGTACAGCCACAAATTTGGCCCGTCGCTGCTACACGGTACAGCCACAAATTTGGCCCGTCGCTGCTACACGGTACAGCCACAAATTTGGCCCGTCGCTGCTCCCGGGTTAATGCAAGACCATCCAGACGGGAGGCCTCTCCACTCCCTCAGTGACCCGTCAGTCGAGTGGGGACAGCGGTCGGGTCAGCCGGGGCTGCTGTCAACCTCACTGTTTTCCTTGTGTTGTTTGTTTGTTTGTATTACTTGTTTTAACATACATAACGAAAAGAATGCAAACAAATAATGTATTCATTAAGTATGCATAATAGTAATAATGATACATATACATCAATTGAAACTTATCAGCAAAATCTTGAATGTTAAAGAACATAATGTCAAGACATATCAGCTCCTTGATGGATCAAGGAATATACACACACACACACACACACACACACACACACACAGTATAATGGTACGGTATAACTCATATCTAACACACACACACACACACACACACACACACAGTATAATGGTACGGTATAACTCATATCTAACACACACACACACACACACACACACAGTATAATGGTACAGTATAATTCATGTCTAACACACACACACACACACACACACACACACACACACACACACAGCATAATGGTACAGTATAATTCATGTCTAACACACACACACACACACACACACACACAGCATAATGGTACAGTATAATTCATGTCTAACACACACACACACACACACACACACACACAGTATAATGGTACAGTATAATTCATGTCTAACACACACACACACACACACACACACACACACACACACACACACAGCATAATGGTACAGTATAATTCATGTCTAACACACACACACACACACACACACACACACACACACACACAGCATAATGGTACAGTATAATTCATGTCTAACACACACACACACACACACACACACACACACACACACACACACACAGTATAATGGTACGGATACCTTGCCATGAAGCAAGGCTTTGCCGTTTATTGCAAGCGGTTGTAATATTCATATCATATCATTTATATATTGATACCATTGTATGATATTCAAATTCATATATACTCAATATAACACATTCATGTCAGATAACATGTTTTTCATTGTATCCTTGCCCTAGCAAATACTGCTACTAATAACATCACATTCATAACACCTATCACATCTCACTAACATGCTATATATATATATATATATATATATATATATATATATATATATATATATATATATATATATATATATATATATATATATATATATATATATATATATATATATATATATTCATTCATTCATCATATATTCATATCATATATATATATATATATATAGTATATTCATATCCATGTTTACTGTTTATATTCATATAATTATATCATGTTATTCTTTTTTCACACACACATTATGCCTAGCATATGTAAAGAACCACATCATGTTCATACTGTATTCATCAGTGATTAGTCACACCATATACATAATCATATCACAGTCACATTCCTCTCATAACGCATCATATTCATATATTCACATCACGAATATTCATATATAATAATACATGTGTAACACAGGCTATTTTATGAACTATATTATTGGCTGTTATAATGCCTGACAAACCCTCATCATTTAATACAGCCGTAATGGGTTTTGTGCCTGCTGACTGTACTGACTGTCTCACTGTGCTGAACATGTTATCATGCAGCAGCTGCTTAACTCGTTTGTTTGTGGCACGCAGCGCACGCCTCCTCGTCTTGTGGGAAGGAAAGCACCATCACTCTGGGTCCAGTTTTGAAGATTCCCTCCCAGTAAGGCACACAGCACTTGTATGGCAGTATTGTTATCTGGGTAAGAGGCAGAAACAATGTTAACAAGTTTTTCACTGTTTTCAGAGTCAATAATGCACAAAACAGAGAGCGTGACCTCTCCTGACCGCAGCTGACCCGACACTACCTGGCACTACTTGGCCTACGTCACGGTCTACCCCCCCGTGAAGAGGCCTCCCCCTCTAGATGGCCTTGGTTAATGGCAAAAAGATTTATTTCAAGTTTTTTTACAATAGTCTATCGATTTTAACTTATAATAATAATAATAATAATAATAATAATAATCAGTTTATTCAGGAAATTGCAGCCGTTAAGCTGAAAATGTACATATTAATATACAGTGCAACCATAAAGAAAAATACAATATGAAAGGGGTGTGGGGGTTTGTGATTTACATTAACGGAGGGAAAGTAGTGATGATGCTTGAGGGGTGAAGAGGTGGAGGAGTGCAGTGTGGTAGAGCGATGGGGCGGGAAGGTAATCCTCCTCTGGAAGGCGAGTAGGTGTTAATCCGAGGTCATCCCCAGGTCACAATGCTGGGTCAGGTAGCAGCAGGTGGCCAGAGAGCAGGTAGAGGCGGTATCGGTGGTCACTCAGAAAGGGGCTTAGCGGTGGAGTGCTAATCCAACACAGGTGGCAAGACAGATGTGAAGACTCGCTGCTGTGCCTGGGAACAGACTGCACAGCCTCGGTGGTGAGCAGCCTGCTCATTGCCCCCACCTGAGTGACGAGTCCTCCACTGCACTGCACCTGACCAGACTTCAACAGCAGGATGGGCGGGCCTGGGGGAGACCTCGGGGAGTCGGCAGGGGCCTGATGGAAGGCCGCGGCGGCGACACACTCGGCGATCCCGATACCACACACGCACTCCACTCACTGTCTGTCAGACTGTCACCATGATTTCACTTAGTCACAAAAAAATTAACTTGCTATGTAGTGATTCTGGAAGTAGGTTTCTTGATGAAAGGGGAGAGGGGGCTGGAGGGGAAGGGGAGAGGCCAACAGGCTGGCCCCGGGCTACTCCATGCGGAGCGCCATGACCCACGTCTGACCTCGGTCAGGACTGGGCGTGACTCAGTCGTTGTCTTTCCCTGTAATCCCAAGCCATTCATAACACCATGCAGTCGTATTGTGACTATGTGTATATTCCACAAATAGATAACGTACGGAATAACAGTGAGACAGATTGCCATGTGCAGGTCATCGCTAGATCTGTCAACAATGGAGGTTTCCCCGGCCCAAGCCACAGAGCTCAAGTTAGAGAATAGTGACTTTATTTTGTTGTGATTTAACCGTGTAGCAGCGATGGGCCAAATTTGTGGCTTTACTGTGTAGCAGCGATGGGCCAAATTTGTGTCTTTACCGTGTAGCAGCGATGGGCCAAATTTGTGTCTTTACCGTGTAGCAGCGATGGGCCAAATTTGTGTCTTTACCGTGTAGCAGCGACAGGCCAAATTTGTGTCTTTACCGTGTAGCAGCGATGGGCCAAATTTGTGTCTTTACCGTGTAGCAGCGATGGGCCAAATTTGTGGCTTTACTGTGTAGCAGCGACAGGCCAAATTTGTGTCTTTACCGTGTAGCAGCGATGGGCCAAATTTGTGTCTTTACCGTGTAGCAGCGACAGGCCAAATTTGTGTCTTTACCGTGTAGCAGCGATGGGCCAAATTTGTGGCTTTACTGTGTAGCAGCGACAGGCCAAATTTGTGTCTTTACCGTGTAGCAGCGATGGGCCAAATTTGTGTCTTTACCGTGTAGCAGCGATGGGCCAAATTTGTGTCTTTACCGTGTAGCAGCGATGGGCCAAATTTGTGGCTTTACTGTGTAGCAGCGACAGGCCAAATTTGTGTCTTTACCGTGTAGCAGCGATGGGCCAAATTTGTGTCTTTACCGTGTAGCAGCGACAGGCCAAATTTGTGTCTTTACCGTGTAGCAGCGACAGGCCAAATTTGTGTCTTTACCGTGTAGCAGCGATGGGCCAAATTTGTGTCTTTACCGTGTAGCAGCGATGGGCCAAATTTGTGACTTTACCGTGTAGCAGCGATGGGCCAGATTTGTGACTTTACCGTGTAGCAGTGACGGGCCAAATTTGTGGCTTTACCGTGTAGCAGCGATGATCCAAATTTGTGACTTTACCGTGTAGCAGTGACGGGCCAAATTTGTGCCACGATATAAACCCCCCAAAAAAGATGATGCATAAACTGATCACAAATGCTTTGATATATATTATGAAATGGTTTGTGTGAGGGGTGATTTTTTCTCATTTTCTCGCTTAGAGGGACCATTAAGAAACATGATCCCCGCTGCTACCAGGTTAATTATTTTTTTTTATGTGTGTGTGTATAGTGGGTGACCTGTTTGCTCCCCTTCCAGCACTGCCGACACTTCCTGAACGCCTACAACAGCACGCTTGGGGACAGTCGACAGGTGTTCGCCGTGCCCTGCTACACTATGCACATTGGGAACCTCAAGCTGTGCAAGCCTAAGGTATGCTACTGCTGCTGCTATTACTACGAATGTTAATGATTTTTATTTATTTATTTATTATTTATTTTTTATGGGGTCTTCATGGTGCACTGATTCACTCACTCGGCTCACAGCCGAGAGAGCCCGGGTTCAATTCCCGAGCGGAGTGGAAAAATTTGGGCGGCTTTTCCAATACCCTACGTAGCCCCTGTCCACCCAGCAGTGTACCAGGTATTAATCGGGGGTTGTGTCCCGTCTCCTGGGGTCTGTTCCCTTCTCCTATAATTCCTTCCCCTCCTGTCTCTCTCCGGCATATGACCACAGATGTTGCGTTCACTAAACAAAACTTCTCTCTCTCTCTCTCTCTCTCTCTCTCTCTCTCTCTCTCTCTCTCTCTCTCTCTCTCTCTCTCTCTCTCCTTATTGCCTTTGAGCTGCCTCCCTTTGCTATAAAAATAAAAAATAGAAAGTTTTCACAATTTTGATATATTTTTTTCATTGCCTACTGATCATGCTTTTCTTCCCTGCATCTTACAAAGTGTGAGTTACCCGAGGGTTTGGATTGACTTCAACCTGGGCACCTCCTCCATCCTCATCCTGTGCCAGGTGGAGAGCACGCCCCAGCCCTCCCACCCGGTAAGTCAGTCAGGTAGTTGCTAGGTGACTAGGGGCCGTATAGCTAAACATTCCGTCGCCCAAGTTCACATATTTGACAAGGCATTCGTTGGAGTTTTGAGCAGGATTAGTTTTATGGCCCTGGTGGTAGTTTGATTCTTCTTCTGGACCGTGAACCTAAGGAAACACTCATTGGAACCTGATTGACCCACTCTTTGACCTTTAGAAATAGCTGATATGAGAAGCCAAAATGTCTTATGATACCGACCCAGGTCTCCCACTTATGATGACATACTCTCTCCCAGTTGTTCATCCTTCTCATGTCTTCCTCCACACACTGTCTCCAGTAGGGATGTACCGATGTATTGGTATCGGTGGTATCGGCACAATTTAACCCGTCCACTGCGATTGGAACGAATTTGGCTTTCACTGGTAGCCTGATAACATATACTCCCATGTCTTTCTCTGCCTCTGTGGTGGATAGTGGAGTGTTTCCCATGTGGTATTGGTGTGCTGGATATCCCTTCACTGGTAGCCTGATAACATATACTCCCATGTCTTTCTCTGCCTCTGTGGTGGATAGTGGAGTGTTTCCCATGTGGTATTGGTGTGCTGGATATCCCTTCACTGGTAGCCTGATAACATATACTCCCATGTCTTTCTCTGCCTCTGTGGTGGATAGTGGAGTGTTTCCCATGTGGTATTGGTGTGCTGGATATCCCTTCACTGGTAGCCTGGTTACATATAGTCCCATGTCTTTCTCTGCCTCTGTGGTGGATAGTGGAGTGTTTCCCATGTGGTATTGGTGTGCTGGATATCCCTTCACTGGTAGCCTGGTAACATATAGCCCCATGTCTTTCTCTGCCTCTGTGGTGGATAGTGGAGTGTTTCCCATGTGGTATTGGTGTGCTGGATATCCATTCACTGGTAGCCTGGTAACATACACTCCCAGGTCCTTCTCTGCCTCTGTGGTGGATAGTGGATTGTTTCCCATGTGTTATTGTTGTGCTGGATATCCCTTCACTGGTAGACTGGTAACATACACTCCCAGGTCTTTCTCTGCCTCTGTGGTGGATAGTGGATTGTTTCCCATGTGTTATTGTTGTGCTGGATATCCCTTCACTGGTAGCCTGGTAACATACACTCCCAGGTCTTTCTCAGCCTCTGTGGTGGATAGTGGAGTGTTTCCGATGTGGTATTGGTGTGCTGGATATCCCTTCACTGGTAGCCTGGTGACATACACTCCCAGGTCTTTCTCGGCCTATGTGGTGGATAGTGGAGTGTTTCCCATGTGGTATTGGTGTGCTGGATATCCCTTCACTGGTAGCCTGGTAACATACACTCCCAGGTCTTTCTCTGCCTCTGTGGTGGATAGTGGAGTGTTTCCCATGTGGTATTGGTGTGCTGGATATCCCTTCACTGGTAGCCTGGTGACATACACTCCCATGTCTTTCTCTGCCTCTGTGGTGGATAGTGGAGTGTTTCCCATGTGGTATTGGTGTGCTGGATATCCCCTCCATAGCTGCAGGACTTTACAAATTTTCTTCATTGAATTGTAGCCACAGACACCCCATTCCTATAGGTTGGTGAGGTCTTCTGGTAGGAAATCCACAGTCAAGTGGCTAATTTTCAAGGTGCAGGGTTAGGAAGGGACGACCCCAAGTGAGGCGAGTTTTGTGTGTAAAGTCCCGCCTAGGATTGTTAAGGGTTGCCAAGGGGGTTGTATGGTAACAGGGTTATCAAGGAGTGACTGAGGGGCCAGGCTTAGAGCTGTAACATTATTGTGTTGAATTTAGGCAACAGTCAAAAGAATGTATTGTTTTATAAGGTATCAATATTTATACAGCTTATTAATCCCTCACTTAATATGCAGGTACTGCCAGAAGAAGACAAGGAGGAGGAGGAGGAGGTGGAAGAGGAATCATTTGGTGAGTGTTAATTTTGTTCTGTTGTTTCTTCCTCCTCTCTCAATCCTTTTCCTCTTCTCTGATTCATTTGCATTCTACAATTGTTCCTTCTCTCTCTATTCTGCTAAAGTCTTCTTCTTCCATTCCAAGGTCATGCTCCAACTCCTGCTGTCCCCTCAGAGTATTCATTTCCCTCAGGTCATCTCATGAGGGACATTAAGTGACGGCCACACACTTTTCCACAAATGTTTACACTTCTGAGGTGATAGGAGGGGACATTTCAAGGGGTTCATTTTCAGCATTTATAGTCACTGTAGAGTTTTGAGATTTTTGGAGGATCATGAACAAGAATCTAACTCTTTACACACCAAAAATTAGCTTCATAAACCTTTGCAGTCATTCTTAATGTTTGCCTCAAATTTTGTGTGTTGTGTGGCCTGGCCTGACATCTGGCCCTGGGGCGAGACTCTCAAAGCTGCTAGGAGCCACACCCAGCCACAAGCATGCAATGCCTTCACTGTTAGGAGCTTGTAAGCCACACCCACCCACAAACACACAATGCCTTCACTGCTGCAATTCTCAGAGATACATGATCGTTACCTAAGTTGAGTGGGTCGGGTGCAGCCTTACCTTGCTGTACATGAAATGCATTATAATTACCTAGTGTTCCCAACATGAAAATAGGAAGGACATGTTTTCAACAAGTAAATCTATCTGTTACAGTGAACAGCAGAGAGAGAGAGAGAGAGAGAGAGAGGTGTAACAATTGGCTTTTGAAATAATACATAATTCTCTTCCCTTCTCTTCCCTTCCCTTCCTTTCCCTTCCTTTCCCTCCCCTTCCCTTACCATACTTTCCATTCGCATTCCCTTCCCATCCCTTCCCTTCCCTTCCATCCCTTCCCATCCCTTCCTTCCATTCCTATCCCTTCCTTTCCTTCCATCCCTTCCCTCTCCATCCTTCCCATCCCTTCCTTCCCATCCCTTCCTTCCATTCCTATTCCTTCCTTTCCCTTCCCATTCCTTCCCATCCCATCCCTTCCCTTTCCATCCCTTCCCTTCTCTTCCCTTCCCATCACATCCTCCTTTCCCTCCTTCCCATCCCTTCCTTCTCTTCCTTCCCTTCTCTTCCTTCACATCCCTTCCTTTCCCTCCTTCCCATCCCATCCTTCCTTTCCATCCCTTCCTTCTCTTCCCTTCCTTCATCCCTTCCTTTCCCTCCTTCCCATCCCTTCCTTCCTTTCCCTTTCCATCCCTTTCTTTCACATCCCTTCCTTCTCTTCCTTCCCTTCGCTCGGTGTAGTATCCACTCGGGAAAAAATTACATGAAAAGTTTTTCAACTGATTTCAATAGCCAAGGGGTCAACATTTACAAAAAAAAAGATAGGGCATGTAGAGGTTGGGGGGGAAATTATACAGGGATCAAAGTTCAATGACCTTTTCTAGAAATAAGAATAAAGTTGTCTTTATGGAAAAAGATATAGGACATGCATATCATTGGAGATTTTCTGAGAAATGAATAAAAACCAGGAGGAGACTCCAGGGACTACATCTTGACCTTTTAAATGGGCTCAAAGGTCAAAATTCACAAATTTATTACTAATATACATAAAGAATGCATGATTTTCACAATGAAAGCTTGTGTGCTTAAATTCACATGTGAGAAAAGTGATCTAGAGGGCTGGGTGTCACTACCCCCTCCAAGAAAAGGAAGAGCTGGGGAGTGGGGGCTCTCACTGGGCAGCTAAAGGTCATTGACCTTTTTTGTACATTTTGTCCAATTTTGTTTCTGGAGAATATTGATAAAGAAAATTATAATGGTTGTTGTGGAAATGCTTAGTGGGGAGGGTGAGAACAGCCTAACTTTGGACCTCCAAAAATAAAAATAAATGGCCAATTCCTCTGTGAATGTGTACACAAAAGATTGCCTGAAAATTGGTGTAAATTGATCATAGTAACGTGTGGTTTGGTGGCTGTCATAAACATGCCAAACCAGCCTTCCAAGGGCTTGCAATTGTCTTCTGTCAGGTCAAATATCTGGCCGGCCCTTCCATCCCCACCATCATGAGCAGAGCTGTACACAAATACTTTACAAACACAGTAGAATTCATGCTGAAAATGCCAATACAAAATTGAAGCCATTTGAGAAAGACTTGAGGTTAAACTTACACCAAGTATTGCCAAATAAATGATTTCCTCTTCCATCAGAGCACAACACATGCAGGAACACAAGGCAGCAGCAGCAGCAGCATGGTTACACAGACTAGCCCTTCATGGCAGTTACAACAACTTCCTTTAAGGAGGTTTGGGGAGCAATGTCAACATCTTAGGTCCAAGTTTGTTGTCCTCCCCATCCTCTTCCCTCAGGCGTAAGAACAGAGGTGTTGAGATTATGCCACACAGCAATCTGTAGCTGGACTCTCAGGGCGTGCTGCAGGGTTGCTGCATTAGGGTGAAGCCTATCAGGATCAATCTTGCAGCTTGCTTCTGAAATTTGAGGAAAGGAGCTTTCTCTGAAGGAGTATCTCCACATGCCACACCTGCATTGCTTTGACACCTGCATGTTTTAGCTCATCGTGGGAGGAATCAGTGTTCGTGTATGTGTTGGTGACATGTCTTGGAAAATCTCATTTGTAGATTGTCTCCTTTGTGTGTCCATGGATACAGTGTCATTGCCTGACCATGCATACTTGAACAAAAGATCAGTTTGGTCACTAATTCCTACTGACGATATATCATACAGGCCATCCATGAGTGGGAACAGATTTGTGCAGTAGACGGGTCGGTGGTACACGAGAAGTATTAATAATCTTGGGCAACAACAACAGCTTCAGGAGTGCTCACACTTTTGACAAGTCCAGTAGCTGTCTTGACGACCAGTGTGTCATCTCGTGCAGTGTCAGCTGTGTCTTGATAAATGCTTCTTTGTTCTCCTCATTGGCAAGAAATTGTTCCCTATCACACAGTCAGTTCTGGTGGGACTCCCAAATTATGAGATATTGTTCTGCCTGCCATTGTACGCATGTGTTCATGATCTTTGGATCCTTCCATCACACACTAGTACTGCACCATCAATGAACCTTCCCTGAACATAGCTATCAGCTGTGGCTTTGATGCTTCCTCCATTTCACTGGTGAAGTAACCATCCCCCATCCTGTTTTCCATGTCCAGGCCAAGAGCATCCTGCCAAATTCAATGCTTCCAATAAAGAAGAGTCATCTATTTGTATTAACAAGACTCTCCTAGCCCTTCAATGTAAGCTTTGAAGTTTCCTTCATCCTCCTCATCTCTCATCTGTCATCACCTAGCAATCCAGCTTGTGCACAACCTCAAACAGATACAAATTGTTCGGCCAAGGATCGGCAACTTTATGCAGACTGTTACCCTTGAGACCTCATCTCAGAATGAACTATCATACATTGAAACACCTTATTTACAACATGTGTTCCTCATCTTTACTGATCAAGACTTGTGCGTTTGGGTTTTGCTTTATTAAACATAGAAAGCTCAATGACCTTTGATCTCTTCCAAACCACTTATTCACTTTTTTTTTAAGCAGCCATGGGAACTCAAACAGGGTCACTATTTTTTGCATGAAATATTATATTCTCCTGAGATAAGATAACTTCTTAACAAATGCTGGCGTGTTGAATATTTTGACCTCAATTTCAGAGGTAATATATTGTTTTTTTGTAAGTGGTTACATTTCAGATCTTTCCTTGACACCATTCTGTTCATTTTGACACTACCAAGATCAGCCATTTATGACGTTTCATTTGCGAGATAGAGATTTGGACCTTTTAACGAAAGGTCGTTGACCTTTGACCCTGTAGAAAATTCCCCAACCTCTACATGCCCTATCTTTTTTTTAGTAAATGTTGATCCCCTTGGCTATTGAAATCAGTTGAAAAATGATTTCATCTAATTTTTTTCCCAGATTTAGTAGATATTTTTCTAATTTTGGGTTACTAGTGATGTATTTTGCAATCCAGGATCCCTGTGTCGCTGCCCGCCGTGCATAGCAGGAGTCATTAAAAATCCTGCCCGGTGGTTTCCAGGAAGGGTTCTCACATAGCCTCTTCTATGGAAGAGTAGTAGCAACCACGGCCCTGTTATAACTGATGTGTGGTTGCTCCTCGGCTGGCTGGAGGAGAAGGCGACACTCTAGAGCCGGGAGTGGGTCGGTTCAATTGACGAGTTGCTGCCACCGGCCTCAGTAGCTCGCATATGTCCATTACCGAGCGATGGCTGTCTGGCCATAGTATGCGCAGGGATTCCACCTCCCACTGAGTCTCCTGATTGGCCTGTAGCTGAAGTTGCAGTCTTTGCGGACAAAGCCGACTCGGCTTTCTTCATTACAGCCGTGTAACTCTTTGCAGTCTCGTCATTTTCCATCCACTTCTCTTTGATTATGTGCAGCCTCGCTTCTCTGTCTTGAATGCCATCCAGCCTAACTGTTGTAGCCGTGTCATGAAGTCGCTCGGCCCCTCTCCAAATTGTTGTTCCTCGAAGTGCAGGATCCTGATTTCGATAGCGTCAGCGGTCGATGACAGAGCAGTCCAGTGTGTTGGCCCCATTCTGCGTTCAGCTGCACTCGTTGCTCTACGTATGCAGCCGTCTGTCCCGCAGCTGACGTAGTGACAGCCCGGTAGTCTGGCTTATCCCACACTTTCACCCCTCGCAAGACGTTGGCATCCCTGGTGTAGTGAAACGCCCGGAATGCTGCCGGGGATGTCGTCGCCGAAGGTTAGCGTCAGGGGCACCTCTTGCGGGCGGAGTGTGGGCGCAGAGTCCGTCATTACGTAGCTTCCTGCTGCCACCAGTCAGGGTCCAGCAAAACAGCGTCTCAAAGAAGTGCTTTACTCCCAGGTATGGAGGCCGACTGCCAACTCGATCAAGCATCTCTAATCTCAATGGAATGGAATGGAGTTACAAACCCAACAACCAACACATGACATAATATACAATAATTAACCCTCACTGATCATTCAATAGGCTGTGATGCAACTGTCTGGAAGATTCTGTTTCCTCCATTAAAGCAGTTAGGGTGTGGAATGGCTAGTGCCATATTATAAGGATAAATAGCATTATTGTATGTTCATAGCTTTTTGTTTTATATATATATATATATATATATATATATATATATATATATATATATATATATATATATATATATATATATATATATATATATATATATATATATATATATATATATATATATATATATATATATAAGGCCTAGCAGCCTAGTCCCAAAATGTCTGAAAAACTAACTTTTTTTTTTTTTTTTTTACAGCAAAGGAGACAGTTCAAGGGCACAAAAAAAGTAAACATTAATAAAAAAAGCCCGCTACTTGCTGCTTCTAAAAAGAATCCAAAGAGGTGGCCGAAAGATAGGTCAGTTTCGGGAGGAGAGGTGTCCTGATACCCTCCTCTTGAAAGAGTTCAAGTCGTAGGCAGGAGGAAATACAGATGAAGGAAGATTGTTCCAGAGTTTACCAGCGTGAGGGATGAAAGAGTGAAGATGCTGGTTAACTCTTGCATAAGGGGTTTGGACAGTATAGGGATGAGCATGAGTAGAAAGTCGAGTGCAGCGGGGCCGCGGGAGGGGGGGAGGCATGCAGTTAGCAAGTTCAGAAGAGCAGTCAGCGTGGAAATATCGATAGAAGATAGAAAGAGAGGCAACATTGTGGCGGAATTTAAGAGGTAGAAGACTATCAGTATGAGGAGGAGAGCTGATGAGACGAAGAGCCTTAGCCTCCACTCTGTCCAGAAGAGCTGTGTGAGTGGAGCCCCCCCACACATGAACCTGATTTCATTACAAACTGTTGTAAAGAATGTTGGCTGCCTCCACATCCAGGCCGAAACACAAGGGCAGGACCATGTATCGTGATATGGATTGTGTTCAGTGCTTGATTGGCTCCCTCGCAGACACTCATGTGGGAGCACATCTTGCATGCTGGAGTGTTTCTTTGTTATATGCCGTAGATTACCCAGACGCATACGCAACTTGAAACATGGTGTCATCCCTAGGCTCAATAATTTCTTTTGTAGCCACATTAGGATTCCTATTACTAATTGTTTGAGAAGCTTTTGTGTCTTAACCGCCCCGTTGTTTTTCTCCTTTCTTACCCTCTTCAATTGAATGAGAGCATGCTTACCCCCCAGCAGATCATAGAAATTACCCTTAGTACTAACTTGTAAAATGGCAGATAGACATTTAACCCGGTGGTGGTAGCTGCGGGGATCATGTTTCGTAATGGTCCCTCTAAGTGAGAAAAATGAGAAAAAATCGCCCCTCACACAAATCATTTCATAATACGTATATATCAAAGCATTTGTGATCAGATTATGTATCATCTATTTTGGGGGGTTATATCATGGCACAAATTTGGCCCGTCGCTGCTACACGGTAAAGCCACAAATTTGGCCCGTCACTGCTACACGGTAAAGCCACAAATTTGGCCCGTCACTGCTACACGGTAAAGCCACAAATTTGGCCCGTCACTGCTACACGGTAAAGCCACAAATTTGGCCCGTCGCTGCTTCCGGGCTAAGCTCCTATAAGGAAAAACTCTTCTTTAGAACCAACTTATGGCAACGTGAGCAGCATACTTAATTAAACTTCCAAGACAGAGCTTCTCCTTTCATAGAACAATTAACTTTCTTTCATGACCATATTATATTAGTAATTGTACTAGTAATGGTAACATTTGTAGGCTACATAACAACAACTGTATTTTGTAATATTAACTGCTACATTATACTAGAAAATCCAGCTATTGAAGTAGTAATTAGAACATCTCTACCCTATTTCATTCTGATTTGTATTGTTCTTCCTTCCATCCGATATCTACTCCAAGAATTCAATAACACTTCAATAACTCTTAAGACAGTTGGACATCAATGAAGATATGAATACTCAGAGTCTTTACAGGTAGAGTTTGATTGATACATAGTTCCGTTTAACGAATTAGAAGCCTCAGGATTTTGTCTGTTAGATGTAGATAACCGGACTGTACTCCCAATAAATACCCAAATTCGGGCGGGGGCTTCGTGGTGCAGTGGCTAGCACACTCGGCTCACAACCGAGAGAGCCTGGGTTTGATAACCCGGCTCAGAGGAAAAATATGGCCTGCTTTTCCGATACCCTACGCCCTGTCCACCCAGCAGTGTACCAGGTATTAATCGGGGGTTGTGTCCCGTCTCCTGGGATCTGTTCCCTTCTCCTATAATTCCTTCCCCTCCTGTCTCTCTCCGGCATATGACCATAGATGTTGCGCTGCCCACTAAACAAAACTTTCCAAAACTTTCCCAAATTTTGGTCCTAATTACTGCAGCCAAAGTCACTCATTCCTGAACCGTCCCATCTCTAGGTATTGAAGCAGATGCAATTCCAGGCCGACTTAATCAATCAAGATTTTAACCGGCCTGGACTATTCTACAGGCAGTGTTCAGAAATTTGTGGAGCGAATCACAGATCTATTGTTATTGAAAGAACTTGTATTAACTCATTCTTAAACTAAATTTCTTTATCAATTGAAACCTCCCCCCTAAACCTTAGCTTAATTATTGAGGTGATCCTATTCATTCTTTATGAATTCCTTAATTATGCCACAACTTTCTTTTCTCCTAAGATTCCTCCTAGTCTTTATATTTAATATGAAACCTTTTTCTAAAATTAGCTTTTGCCCCACAACAGAAAAACTTCAATTTCTCAATCTTGAAAATTATAATTAATATTCTCCATCTTTGAACCTTCTCCAAGAATCTTCAACTTGTCAGTAAAGTGAATTTCCACTATCTTGACGGTGTTGCTGCCTCACTGAGCTTCTCGCTGATCCTTGTCTGGGAGAAAATGATTTGAACTCTTCATAAAGAATTGAAAGCTCCTTTACAGCCTTCCCATAATGGCTCCTCTGTGTTATTTGTTGCCTTGTTCAGACTAATTGTCTTTAATAATTTTAAGGACTTTTCTCCTGTATGTGTTTAGTAGATCTGGGCACATAATGACACACCACTATCTCCTCCACTGTGAGTCATAACGTTGGGATGGCTCAAACACACCAAACATGTGTTTAGTAGATCTGGGCACATAATGACACACCACTATCTCCTCCACTGTGAGTCATAACGTTGGGATGGCTCAAACACACCAAACATGTGTTTAGTAGATCTGGGCACATAATGACACACCACTATCTCCTCCACTGTGAGTCATAACGTTGGGATGGCTCAAACACACCAAACATGTGTTTAGTAGATCTGGGCACATAATGACACACCAATATCTCCTCCACTGTGAGTCATAACGTTGGGATGGCTCAAACACACCAAACATGTATTTGGCCATTTAGTTCCCCAAGCTTTGCCTTGATGCCTTTTATTGTGAAACCATTACAAACACAGTAATTCGTACTTTAGCAGTAACTCGTCCGGTGGTCACCTACTTCTAACTTTGTTAGGAAGTACTGGAACATCTCTCTCTATTTAATCCTTTTATGTGCTCAAATACTCCTTATAATTTTAGACTCTGCCGTTGCTATTATTCAGTCCTATGTATTTGCAGTTTTAAGAACTCTTTATACTAGAGAAATTAACTGGTGCCATCATTCCATGGTTTTCAGCCCCATCACCTAGTAGCCATGACTGCTTACTGGCAGAGGTGGGCGCGGTACTGAAAAATCAGCAGTGCGGCTGTGGTAGTACGGTACTTTTTCCGGAGTGGTGCGGTCCCATTTTTTTCTTTCCCAGTGTGGTACGCAGTGTGCGGTACTGCGGTAGTGGTAGTCAAAATAAAAAAATACTTGAGTGGCTACCCTGGCTATCCAAACAAAGGAAACATGCTTAAAATAAAGAATGAAACATCTGCCGGCACCACGGACGGGTCCAGGGTTGAAATGTCCGGCACCGCGCGAGTTAAGGAAGACTGGCAGCGAGGTAGTTTAGTCTGTCTATTTAGTATTTAATTTTGAACAATAATTGAAAAGTCAGAATGATTGAATCACTGATTCTGATGACTGATTGAGTCCGATTCACTGCAAAAAAAAAGTTTTCTGTGAGCAGCAGCAGCAGCAGCAGCATGCCGCCGCGTGGTAAATGCCGTCTTTGATAGTTTTCAAAGTACTGCAGGATTTTTTAGTATGGTCTGCGGTAGTGCATTATTTTTATAAATTTTGCGGTAGTGCTGTTGTGCAGTACTTTTTTTGTGGTACTGCCGCACTAAGTACCGCACTTGCCCACCTCTGCTTACCGGCTCTGTTATGCCACCGGCTTAGTGACATGATTTCACCAGCATAATATAAATCTCCTTATCATGAGATTTGTTGTTGCCACTTTACTAATGGCCAGATATTGAAGGCACTCATCAAGGATCTTGTACCAAAGGTCTCCGTTGAGGTATAATTTGTTGTTGCCACTTTACTAATGGCCAGATATTGAAGGCACTCATCAAGGATCTTGTACCAAAGGTCTCCGTTGAGGTATAATTTGTTGTTGCCACTTTACTAATGGCCAGATATTGAAGGCACTCATCAAGGATCTTGTACCAAAGGTCTCTGTTGAGGTATAATTTGTTGTTGCCACTTTACTAATGGCCAGATATTGAAGGCACTCATCAAGGATCTTGTACCAAAGGTCTCTGTTGAGGTATAATTTGTTGTTGCCACTTTACTAATGGCCAGATACTGAAGGCACTTATCAAGGATCTTGTACCAAAGGTCTCCGTTGAGGTATAATCTTATTTATTGTGTCAGAAGTTTTCTTATCTTACTTTTGAGCCTTTTTCCATAGAAGACTGATGTCCCCCACAGAAGAAATTGGTATACATTGACCCCCTCTTGGCATCCAACCTTTTAATCCTTTTCAAACTCCCCTCTTAAATACTACAAGCCTTCTTCAGTAACATGAGCCCACCACGAGAAGCTCCCAAGCCATCCCAAGACTCGGCCCAGCTATTATTCTAGGGATTTATTTCACAATAGTACTTGAAGAATATATTGAAGCTTCCTTACTATTCAGTATTTGGCTCCACATTCTTGGTTGTGACTGGCCTGCATGTCATTATTGGAACCTCTTCCTTACTAGTAGTCTGCTTTATGTGGCTTTATAAATGCTCTGCACACCATTTGAAGCTGATGCTTCATTTTGTTCATGTTCTTTGATTATTTTTATACATTTTCATTTATTGATGAGGAGGATAATTTTTTTTAATATAACAGGTATATCTGACTTCCAATCAGAAAGTTTAATTTTTTGAAAAAAAGATTTTTACAATGTTGATAATTTCAATTATACTTTATCATCCCTACATAGTTATAACTTCAGCAACTTTACTTCCTAAAAAACAATTGTAGATGGAGAAAACCTCCTGTATGAATGTGTATTTGAGCCCAAAGGGTTTACCCTTCTCTTTGTGATTCTTTATAATTGCCGGAATTTTCTTAATTTTTGATGTATAGATTACTTTACCTATCGCTTCAAACTTTAAATCTGACTAACATTTTTTCTTGATTCTTTAGCGGTCCAATCTTTCTGTTTATTCTCTTACTTGCTCTTATTATGAGTGACCGCAGAGAGCCTTAGAATGATCTTAATAAAGAGCAATGCCATGACGTGTGAGTTGCATTCATAAAGAGTTTTTTGAGCTGGTTTTACCAATTAGAAAGCCAATAATTGCGTTTTATAGTTTGGACCTAAATTTTAGACTCTAGTCAAACCCAAAAGAGGTGAATCACTGTTAAATTAAGTTATTGCCAAGAGGAATATGATGCCAGAAGCTTCTAACTTTTTCCTAAGTGGTTGATTAAACTCCGTGTATATTCCTTGCTAATTATTTCTCGTCTACACCTAGCGTTAAATTGACTTCTTTTACACACGGCAGTTTAACGCATAAACCACCAAAATAAGTTTTTGAAGTTTAAACTTCGCCCAAACATTGTAAACCAATAATGGAGAGATTTATAAAAACTTCAGGAAAAAATGAGACCCTTTATCTCAAATTCCCAAGATTAATATCTTTTTAAACTATTTTCTGATCAATTTTACTTCATTTAAACCCTTCTATTTCTTTAAATTTATACAAAACAAAAACAAAATATTTTGAATCTATCAAAAAATAAATAATTGATAGATAAGTTTTTGAAGGCAAGTTTATGACATCGTAAGCGAGACAATGTCCCCCGTACTCACACAAACCCAAAAGTACTATCACCCTCTTAAAATAAAATATTACCCTAAATGGTCTTCTGTGTACCTACAAAAAAAATCACACTTAACACCCTTATCAATAGAATTCTTGCATATTCAGCTGTAAAAATGAAAGCAAACCCAGCAGCCCCATAATTAAACCAGGAAACTAACCCAGACTCCCCCTCAGCAAAGTCAAATGGGGTCCAGTTAGTTTCCGCCAAACAAAGCCTCTATGAAAGCCTTATTAAATGCGTGTTTCTCTTCAAGGTGCAGAGGAAGGGTTAAACTACCACCAGGGTTCATTGTGTTCCCCTCTGTGTGGCCAAAGGTACAGTCTTAGGCCATGTAGTAATGGTGGACACAGCACTGTTACTGTGTGTAGACAACTCCCTTAGTTAGTTTACCCTGGATGTTGGTGAAGGCACAGCCGCAGGCCATGTAGCTGTGTGGCGTTAAGCCTCATCCCCCTGATTTGGTTTGTCCTGGCTTTGTTTACTTTGTTATTTATAGTTTTATTAAAGAGTGATGTATGTATGTATGTATGCAGTGGTGGGACTCAATTTTTTAAGAACAGGTTCTCTCACTCCTGGACTGGCTAACAATGGGTTCTATCACAGTCGCTAGAAGCAAACCATGATGCTGGTTGGCCCGACATAGTGCAAAGATTGATCTTTGGGTTGCTACAGTCTAGCAAGTGAAATTATTGATTTTAGTTATTTTTCCAACTTTAAAAAAAAAGTCCAAATTCCTAATGGTTAAAGCTTAATTAATGCTGAGCGGACAGTATATGCTTAGTGACTATTAAAATGTTTGGGTTGTTGCAAATGTTATTATCCATTAGACCAGTGGTTTCCAACCTTTTCGAATTCTCGCCCCCCTTCATTAAATAACAAGTTCCCTGCGCCCCCCCCTCCACTCTGGTTTAAATATTGCTATTTACTGTCATAGTCGGCACAAGTCAGAGATAAAAAATGATACAATACATAATTATGTACTCATATGTATGACTGAATGTATAGGCTTACCTTTACTAGTGTGATGGTTGCGCTTGCTTCTCTGAGCAGAGTTTCTCAAATCTTGGAGAATGTGATGAAATTGAGACCCGTAATTCCTTTTCTATTACTAAGCGAGAACGGTATTTTGTTTTGAGAACAGCAACTGAACTAAATCCTGATTCACACAAGTATGATGTCGCAAAACGTAATAAAATGTCAATGGCCTTAGTTGACAAGGAAGGGTACTCATCTTTAACTTGCAACCAAAATTTTTCCAAAGGTCCTGCATCAAACACAAGTTTCAGTGAACCGTCACATGACAAATCAATAAGTTGCTCCTGGTCAGCTGTAGACAGTGTGCTTGTAGAGTTATCACCAAATGGGTTCCTTATCCATTCGTAATCACTTGTGTCTACATCTTTGAAGTAAAATGAGCACTTCCCCAGGAGAGTGTTCAAGTGCTCAGCAAACAATTCATTTCCACCTAGTACGCTAGTATGTTTGAGAAACTCTTGCAAGTTTGGAAACATATCAAAACTGTGATTTTCTACATTCCTTTTCCATAACTCAATTTTCTTCATAAATGCACATATTTTGTCACTCTGTGTGAAAATATTCACATGGGGCCCCTGCATAGACTGATTCAGTTGGTTAAGTTTCTCAAAGATATCAACCATGTAAGCAAGTTTTTTTTATGAAATAATCATCTGTGAACAAGTCTCCATCTTTGTTTTTATTTTCACAAAGGAATGTAGCAATTTCATTTCTAAGTTCATACACTCTCTGGAGTACTTTTCCAGGATAGCCAGCGTGATTCACAGTAATACAGTAGAGCAGTGTGTTCAGCACCAAAATCTTTACATAACTGTGCAAACAGTCTTCCTTTCAATGGACTGTTCTTTATGTAATTTACAACCCTGACAACATCTTTGAGCAAATTACCCAATTCTTCATTCATACTGCCTGATGCAAGTGCCTGTCTATGAAGCATGCAGTGTGTCCATGAAGCGTGTGGAGCCTTTTCTCTCACCAAAGCTTGCAGTCCAGCATGTCGTCCTGCCATTGACTGGGCTCCGTCAGTGCACAGTCCAACACAATTTTCCCAGCTTATTCCATGTTCATTGAAAAAATTGTCAATCATGTTGAACACTTCTACAGCTGTGGCTCTACCAACAATAGGTTTACAAAACAACAGATCTTCCTTAATTTCATTGGCAGATATATAGCGCACATAAGTTATTAAATGAGCATCTTTCACTACATCAGTAGCCTCATCTACTTGCAACCCAAAATGCGAATATTTAAGTGCATCTGTCAACTGATGACATAAATCATCACTAATGTCTGAAATTCTTCTGCCAACTGTATTATCTGCAAGAGGAATGCTGCGTAACTTGTTGGCACTTTGTTCACCGAGCATTATTTCCACCATGTCAATAGCAGCGGGTAATACCAAGGTTTCTGCTATGTTGTGAGCTTTTTTGCATCTTGCAATTCTGTAGGAAACTTTATAAGAAGCAAGCAAAGCACTTGCAGCTATGGTAGATGTCTTCGTGAAAGCCCGCCTCTGTTTATTATATTCATCAAGTCTCCTTTTAAAAAATTCCAGAGATTTACCAACATGTTCAGGGTGCTGTGTTTCAAGGTGGCGCTTCAATTTGCTTGGTTTCATGCTGTCCATGGCCAAAATATTTAAACACAACACACACTGAGGTCTCTCCGTTCCACTAACAACCGTAGATGTAAATCCAAGAGAGAGATAGCTGTCGTCATACTTTCTGGTTTTCATATGCTTGCTACTTTCATTACATTTACTGGAGTGAGGTTCACTTTCAGTTTCTTTCCTTTTGCCTTTAGTGATCAAATACTTTTCCATATTTCAAAATTTTAGTGAAATAAACGCACACGCTCAAAACTGTTCCTTGGCTTTGTAATTTTGCAATTAACAGTTATTTACGAGGCACTTGTTACGTCCAGAACGGTCACAGAGCTACCGTCTTACTACCGCACCCTCATACTACTGTGGCGGCGGGCGGAGTGCCGGGCGTGGCCACACGGCCGAGTCCCAAAGCTGGAGTACTGACGCGTCTGAGACGTGAACCGAACGGGAACCATACGAACGAAGCACTGTTTCTGGTAATCATTGCATGATTACAATATTTATATTTACAGCACGTTTCTCTCTTTATCTTTTATAGTTGTTTAATTCCTAGTTACTTAGTAGCATTTGAAATAATTTATAATTGTATTTAGAAAAATTACTTAGTAACTAAGTAATTTTCTACTTTATGAAGTGCTTGCGCCCCCTGGCAGCCCTTCGTGCCCCCTTAGGGGCGCGCCCCACAGTTGGAAACCACTGCATTAGACTATAACCAGTTGTGATAATGTTGTGCTAACATTTTTATAGCCACTGTTTGCAATTATAAAATATTTATTTTCTGTGCTTCAAAACTCTTTTAATTAGTTTATTAGTAATGCTTATTTTTTTAAATATTTTTGTGCATCTTATTAAGCAACCTTTACTTGGTAATATATCAGTTTATAGTAGAAATGTGTTTGAATTCTGCATTTACCTAACATGTTGCCTTCTGGAAAAGGAAAATATTAAGGAAAATGCTTCAGCTTAAGTCTTTTAGTCATGATCTTTCAGCCTTGCCTCTTCCACTTTGTTCTATTTTCCATCAGCACGACAATGTTGTCAATATACGATTGATCAGAATGCATCAATAGTCTATTGGGCTTATTTTGTGTCTCAGCCCTATGCCTATATATTTATAGATTCAAACGGTTATCAAAGTGATCTTGACATATTTAAGATCACCATTCCTTACGCCGTGATGCGTGACTACAGAAAATAATGGTTTCAGCCTCAAAAAAATAAAATAAAATAAAATAAAATCCAACCAGCTACAGTGGTCTGAAGATCATTATGAGCCCTGGGGAGGTCCTGTGAGGTTATCACAGGCGTGACAGCTGGCCTGTCTTCTTCAGGAAGACACAGGTGTGACAGCTGGTTGCCGTGAAGTAAACAAAACCAGCTGGCAGCGGTTGCTGTCGGTGTAGCCTTTGTAACGGCGCTCTCGTTGGAATCGGTGATGCCACATTGGTCTTGAACCCGTGTTCGGCTCCACCCGACATCCAGTCTGGTTTTAGTCGTGTTTTTGACTCTCAAAAGCCAGCAACAGATCTGTGAGGGGTTTACCAAAATAAGTTATAAGTAAAAGGTGTTCATGGGGGAAAAATTGAGAACCCCTGATTTAAGCTGACAGTAACAACCGCTTCTCAGGATTAAAGAAATTCCAAGAACAGGTTCTTGCGAACCGGCTGAATCCCATCACTGTATGTATGTATATAACTAGGATGTCAACAATTCCTCCTATTCATGTTCTGAAATGCCGAAATTTACTCTTTTCTCCACTCCAACGTGACCACCGCGTGTAACCAAACACACGAGAAATTAATCCAGACAAGGGAAGGTTTGCCGGTGCTGGGGACCAAACCCACGACCAGCGAGAAGAGAGCCACTCCTTCACCAGTCGGCCAAAGAGGTGCCCCCCCCCCTGGCAGAGGGAGTTATGGGAGGCTGCTGGCCCATCAGGCTTAGTCGCCGCGGCAATACAATTGTTTTGACCTCTTCCGCTGTGCATCACTCTTTGGGTGGTGCTTCTTCACACTTAGTTACTCAGTCATAGTTAAATTTGGGTTCCGCCATGCGCAGATCATGATGGGACAAACCACATGAGGGGGCGAGACTCAACGCCACACCGGGTAGACATGGCAGGCAGGGTGAAGCTCCCGTGGGTACACTCACCAAAAACTTCTCCATGCATTCTGAGATACACAGACCAACACTTTTGAGACACTCCTCCCAGTGTGTCAGCCTTGTGTACTCCTGCTCTTGTGAAGGTGCCAGGGACTCGGTATTAGGACATATGCACTGCTGAGGCTTGTCGCTTCAAAGCATTGTGCTGTGCTGGGAAGATATCACTTACGTATCCATAATATAATAATTGGTTGTGCTGATAATTCCTCATCATATAGGTGTTTTTTTCCCATACGTAATATGCTGTCATTCTGGTGGTAAGTACGGTGGCAGGCACACCCCCTCATACTCTTGCCTGGCCAAGTAACAGCCAATCATTGCACTGGAGGAGTAAGCTTGCTTCTGCCTTGCCAGTGCTCGGGAGTGCAGGAAAACAGTATCTGTGCACCTCACATCACCATGAAGTATTAACTGCCAGATAAAGCTTCCCCTGAAGAACTCCTTCTGTGGTGCCCCGCAGGGTGCTGCATCTACAAACACAGACGCAGTAACATCACCTGACCCAGTACAAACATCACAAATAAATAAGGAAGACGAAAGCGACATAGAACGTTAGAATACATCCAACTTTAAGAACAATTTGAAGAACACAGCACAGCGAGGTGACAGTGGGAAGAACAAATCATTATTGAAACACACAGGGAGCCAAAAGGGGCGTCTCAGGCCACCATACAGCTGGCGCTCTGCCGGCTTCCCGAAACCGCCCACTTCACCCAACGACAGCACCACGCCAAAGGCTATAAGGACGAGAATCATGTAAACGGAAGCCATGTAGAATAACACTACTCATGAATATTCACTCTTATGTACTATAACCATAGAGGATGTGACAATATCATAGGGTCAGGAGTGCACCCTCAGTTCAGGAGCCTTTTGTACCCTGTCAATAGTTATGACGTAGTAATGACGTATAGTGACGTAGGCAATCGCCCATATAAGGGGGTTCCCTCGGAGTACTCGGGGCAGAACTAGAAATAATTCTGACCGACGCTCATGTGTCCCTCTAAATTTTAGACACAATATGTGTCGTGTGTTCATCTACGCTGTCGTGAGTAGAAAGTGAAGTGTTGTACCGTAAAGGAAAGCGCACTAGTGTCCATTGTGTATAGTGGTATTGTTTAGATTATAAGAGTATATATATTCAGTGTATGTGTAATAAGAAATAGTTAGAATTGCAACTAGTATTGAAGTAGGACGATACTTGTCCCTTAACAGGCAGTGTGCGAGGCCTGACGACCCGCTGGGTCTGACTGAAGTGTATTTTGTATTTTATATTATTCTTGTTATTCATAGTGTTAAGATAGGTTAAATTAAATATAAAAAAGCGACAACGTTTCATCACCCCAACTACGAGCTCCTTCAAATACTCTTGAAGTACCAGAACATTAAGTCAGTTGTCGCAGGTACAAATCAGTCTTAAATCTCCTTGAGAGCCCGGTAGTGGGCCACAACACTTCAAAAGCCTTGCCAGATGTGTGTGTTTGGCCGCATATGCCTAAAACGTCAAGGATTATGATGAGACCAAGAAGACAGCCATATATATGTGCACACTGTTAACTTGACTGTAGATAGAAAGAAATACAAACTTGTTTTTAGCGTACAAAGAAAATACCTTCATTCGCCACGTGACATCTACAAGAAAAAATAGTCATTTGTCTTGTGTTACAGAATGCATGTTATAGGTCAAGGCTAGCAGTGATACTTAGCATACACAGGTAGGTCTTGCAGTATTCCAGATAGTGTTAGAAAACTGAGAACACTGCACAGTCACAACGCTGTCGGTCAAGGTGGAAGCAGAGTGAGGGGTTATGTGCGGTGATTGGCTGCCACAGAGCTGGTCAAGAGAAAGAGAGAGGAGGCTTGACCACCTGTAATATCCTACTGAAACAGACTGTACCTTACCACAGAGTCACTGACATAAGGTCGTCAATGCACTACAGAGATTATTGACAATTACCATGGGGGGACTGTGCTGTGGATGCAGTTATTCTGTAAGCCATTCCACTCAGGACATTGATCGCTATTCTGAGACGCTGCCGACTCTCACACCAGTTATTTCTAAATGTCAAAAAAAGGAAAATGTGTTCTCAGGAGTATTTTTTTTAGAGTTATGGGTACAGGAGCCTTGTAAGACTCCCACCAGGGTCAAAACACTAGCCATGGAAAGGCCCACAACTACCAAAGCCATGTTAAGTATGTGTGTGCTTGGGTGCAGAAATCTTTGATAACATGGACCATTCTCAGGCAGTTTAAATGCTGGGGTTGACCTCATCCTTATTCATTGCCAGTAAAAGTATACAGAATTATAATATCTGGCAAAATTAATACGTAAAGGACATACTGCACCAGCGTGGATAGCTATACGATATATGACGATGATAGGTATTTATTTAATAATGAGTGTATGCACCCCTGCCGTGATTACACTGTTAAAAATCTGCTGCGAGGTTTTGAGGCCTGTCACTAGTGGAGCCTGTGGCCACATGTCTGCAGACCCATTCATACGTTAGAGATGGAAACACCAGTCGGCTGTGCTATTTGACGATGACTGAGGCCTTCACCGTCAAGGATAATGATGACTTTGTGCTGGTCTTGTGGGGTCTACATTGCCACTAACTTGAGCAGAGAGAGAGAGAGAGAGAGAGAGAGAGAGAGAGAGAGAGAGAGAGAGAGAGAGACCTTTCCTATGAGTGGGGAAAAACTACCCCTTGCATCATCCTCCTCCTCTTCTTCTCCTCTTAGTCTTATTGGCGTTTTTCTTCAAGCCTGTAATAATTGCAACACCCAATTAGTACTGTATGCTGGGACATGAGAAAATTATTTTAGTTGTAAAACCAGAAAAGAAAGTCCTTGACTCGGGTTTAGCAGGCGTGCCCTAACACCTGTACCCATTTGAGTGACCTGCCAGGCTTTATACAGGGAGGGCAGACCACTCAGGGACAGAATAAGGCAACACTGGGGCCAACTTACCTAACAGTACATTTTGGCTGGGTGTGCCATCCAGGCTATAGGTGTACCCAGGGAAGGTTATGTATGCTACAGGCTGTGAATGAGGGGCAGGTTGTGCATCTCTTCCTGGGTCACTGGCTCCACCACCTACACACTAATTGAGCTGGTTTATGCCTTGCAGCCTTCACTTTCAGTCTTCTCAGCACAGCAACACTAAACCCAGCCAAGCACTGGAATACCCACCTTCAAGGCTATTACTGATGCTTGTACAGATGGTGCAAGAGAATCAAACCCCAAGCAGGCCACGACCACCTGCAGGGGGACTTACATTGGGATGTTTGTTTTTGCCTGCTACTGTCTATAGCTATGTTTAAGACCACGCTGTGAATATATATCATGTTCCTGGTCATGGCTCACTCACTCACTCACTCTGTAAGGAATTGGCTTCATATACACTCCCAGGAAGGTCATACTGGTGCCTGCTACTGTCTATAGCTATGTTTATGACCACCCTGTGAATATATATCATGTTCCTGGTCATGGCTCACTCACTCACTCACTGTGTAAGGAATTGGGTTCATATACACTCCCAGGAACGTCATACTGGTGCCTGCTACTGTCTATAGCTATGTTTAAGACCACGCTGTGAATATATATCATGTTCCACTCACTCACTGTGTAAGGAATTGTATATATATTGCAATACTATGCAATAAGTATATCATGCAATAAGTTAGCAATAAATATGCCCTAAATATGATATATATATATATATATATATATATATATATATATATATATATATATATATATATATATATATATATATATATATATATATATATATATATATATATATATATATATATATATATATATATATATATATATATATATATATATATATATATATATATATATATAATATATATATAACTTATTATGTGATATACTTATTGCATAGTATTGCAAAAAGTGAGCCATATAGTTTTCTAAAATAAATACAAAATTATTTTTTTGTCAATTATTTATTAAATAAATAAGGCATTTCTTCACTAAGAGGCTGATTCTGCAGGAACTTGACATCTTGGTGTTCTTTCTTCCAGAGTGTGCAGTGTGCCGCAGGCAGACCAAGACACCAGAGATGTCCGTTCAGCCATTCAATTCTGCCGAGGGAAAGAAGTCGTGTTAGTCAACTCTGATGACTTGTACTTTTCTCTGTGGACTCTGCTGTAAGCCAGTCACGGAAGATGTGAACTGTATCTGTACTATGAAGTCTTATAAATAAACTTAAGGGCCACACCTATGACTTTATCTTGCCCCAAACCCATTTAGCTAATCTCCGGACACTTTTTTAGATATAATTGACTTAGGTATATTTTTCAGGCTACTTTTAAAGCAAGTTACAGCTTTTTTTTTTCGTTTTCAAGATGTTATTGAGCCGTAAGGTGATATATCTAGTTGCTTTGATCTGGTGATAGTTTTGCACTCCCTCTGCACAATGAACGGTTAAACCACCCATGAAAACCCGGTTAGCCTTCTGTGGCCTTGGGAAACAGTCATAACAGCTTTTCAAACAAGCAAACTGTGGCGTCATTAAGTTCAAGAATAGAGGCTTTATTCAGAAGGTAATTCCTGGTACAGTAAGCAGTATAATCTGACTTACAGTTGACTACACAGCAAAGATCCGCACTCGTAGCTCACCCAAACAGGTCCCAATGTTAGGTACCACATACCCGTAACTGCATATACGTAACCTATACAGAACACTACACACTTCCCTTCAGTACCAGGAGGCTGCTGGGTCCCCACACGGTACAATAATTTCATGTTTAAAGAGAAAGAAAGATGCTTGGCGTGAGAACAGGGTAACTTTTGATATGAATAGTGGCACTGTATGGAAACATCTGAACATGGACCGGGGCTTTCAGAAGGTGCACCCGAGGAGAAAGACTTCACTAGCAGATGCTTGGCGTGAGAACAGGCTAACTATAGCAAGGACAAACACATCTCTCTCACCCTTCACTCTTGTCACCTTCCTCACCCCACACATCACTCACCCCTTCACTCTTGTCACCCTTCCTCACCCCCACATCACTCACCCCTTCACTCTTGTCACCCTTCCTCACCCCCCTATAGCAAGGACAAACACATACCTCTCACCCCTTCACTCTTGTCACCCTTCCTCACCCCCCTCTAGCAAGGAAAACACACACATCACTCACCCCTTCCTTGGTACAGGTGCACATGACACAGGGTGATATGCGCTCGGCTGCCCCGATGTCAATATCAGTCTTGCCGACCCCACATGACACGCGCTCCTTCCACAGCTCCGGGTTGATCCGGGACACACGAGGGTTCCTGAAACATCAATGGGATCATCACAGTGTCTGGTTGGTGGGATGAGAAGTTTCCGCCTCCCATGTTGACAAGTTCCAGAGGTCAAAAATGAGGTTAACTGGGTTCTCATGTCTGTGTTTTGGGGTTCCTGGTACAGAGAAAGGGTCAAACTACCACTGGGGTCATAAAACTCCCCCTGGAAATGCCCTGAACTCGTATGAAAGCCTAGTCAAATATGCGTGTTCTTAGGTTCTTGGTACAGAGAAAGGGTCAAACTACCA